>NC_092872.1:427177785-427480285 GCF_028372415.1 Notamacropus eugenii
TTTCATTTTTTTCCCAAAACTTTTCTGCCAACATGAACACAGATAAACCACTTTGCTGCTCCCTGTTTCCTCTTCTGTGAAAAGGGATATTATGAGTAAAGTATTTTGTAATCTTCAGAGTGCTCTAGAATTCAACCAAACAAGTATTTATTGGTACTAACTATATTCCAGATTCCTTGAAAGGCATTAGAGATACAAAGACAAAATAAGACATAGTCCTTGCCCTCAAGAATATTACACTCTACCAGGAATATATAGCACATAAACAGAGAAATATATATAAATTTGAAAAGTAAAGTGACCAGAAAAGCCAATGAGTGGTTATTATTATTCATTTCTTTCCTGGGTGGTCCCTTCACAATAATTTCTAGAATTTGTTGAACAAGACCATCCATTTTGCCCTTTCTTTTATAGATTTTTGTCATAGCTCCCTTCACTCAGCCTCTGAATTCAGGTGGCACAACAGAGTAAAACTAGCAGCCTCTGGACTTCAAATCCTACCCCTGATTCTGACTACCTAGGCAACTTTGGGCCAGTCCCTTTACCTCCCTAGGCTTCAGAGTTCTCAGGTATAAAACAAGGAGGCTGGATTGGACAGGGCTCTGAGACTCCTTCCACATTTATCTCTATGATGACATGTGCCTCTCCCAAAAGGGGAGGGGGCAGCAATTCAGCACAGATGAGGCAGAAGGGGTAAAAAAAGACCTCCAGGTAAGGAACATCCCAGCTTAGCTTCACAACACCAGCACTTGGAAGGTCAGAGTTGTTCCCAAAGAGGAGAAAGCCAGCGTCTGACTGGAAGAACTGAACTCCCTGGGGAATGATCTGCAGGCAGCAGTAAAGTGAGAGCCAATTGATCTGTCCCCAAGGAGCCAAGTCAACCCTTCTGGAATCTGACCCCAACCTCACCCTCTTTTCCCACTTCTGGAGGATCCATATAAATATCAAGGCCCTGACAGCAAGTCCCAGGGGCACTGGCTACAGCTGGATATGATTACACACTGTACATTAGACCATGGATTCCCACTGATGCAAGTGGAGCCCGATTTTCTTGCTGTCTTGAATCAGAAACAGTTTCAATACCCCCTTAAAAGGCAGCTGTGTCACTACCTACAACTAGGTAAAAAAATATATATTTTAAAATATATAACTATATTTTATCATAGATGAGGGATACAACTATATGTGCATAAATCATTTATCTATCAACTATCTCTGTATCTGTCTATTGATCTGAGAGGCAACATGGTCTAGTCTGAGGTGACTAGGTATCACTGTGGATAGAACACTGGGCCTGGGATCAGGGCAAATTGTTAACCTCTCGGGCAGCCCCAGATTGCTCATCTGTAAAATGGGAATAATAATAGCACTGACCTCCTACGGCTGTGGTGAAATCAAAATGAGACAACACATACAGTGCTTTGCAAACCTGAAAGTACTTTATAAGTGCTGGCCTCAGCTGAGAAAGCCCTCTGCTCCAGTCTCACCTGATATAATGTCTGTGTGATCACAGGCAAATCGCCTCACCTCCCAGTGCTCTGGGCAGTTCTCTAAAATTACCAAGATTATAAACTGCAGAGAAGTCATTGGTCTTCGTTGATGTAAGAAGACTCTCACTGAGTTCCTTACACTGTGATAAAGAACATGTATGTATGTGTGTATATACATATATGTGTGTGTTTATATACATACACACACACACACACACACACAGAGGCAACTAGATGGTGCAGTGGCTACAGCACTGGGCCTGGAATCCGGAAGATTCATTTTCCTGAGTTCAATTCTGGCCTTAGACACTTACTAGCAGTGTGACCCTGGATAAGTCATTTAACCCTGTTTGCCTCAGTTTCCTCACTTGTAAAATGATGTGGAGAAGGAAATGACAAACCCCAAGGAAATCCAAAATGGGATCATGGCTAAAACAACAGGATAACAAAGTAGCATAGCACTGGTCCTGAAGTCAGGAAGACTCATGTTCCTGGGTTCAAATCTGGCTTCAGAAACTTACTAGCTATGTGATCCTGGGTAAGTCACTTATCCCTATTTGCCTCAGTTTCCTCATCTGTAAAATGAGCAGGAGAAGGAAATGGCAAAAACCCATTCCAGTACCTCTACCAAGAAAACCCCAAATGGGTCATGAAGTGTCAGAGATAAGTGAAATGACTGGAGACCTTAAGTAAGTCACTTAATCCTGTTTGTCTCAGTTTCCTCACCAGAAAATCTATACACACACACACACACACACACGTATACATGTGTATATGTGTGTGTATGTTATCTCATTCAATCCTTACAACCCTAGAAGGCAGGTGCCTTCCCCAAATATATGTGTGTATATGTATAGATAGATAGATAGATAGATAGATAGATAGATAGATAGATAGATAGATGCAGAAATAAGAGAAAGATGTATGTGTATGTACATACACATTCAGTTTTCCCATCTTCAAAATGGGTATGATAATAATATTACTCTCAACTTTGTAAGGTCACTGTTGTGCAAGTGCTTTTCAACATCTTAAAGCACTAAAGAGATGGGAGTTATGTATATGTACATACACAACTGTACAATCACAGGAATCAGGGATATTGCAGAATCAATTATTGATAAGTAGCCATTGAAGCCCACATTTTTACACTTACATAGGAAGGGACTTTAGATAAGTTAAATGACTTTCCTGAAGTTATAAACAAGTAAATAGCAGAGCCAGGACTGGGCGAGTCCAGGTGCTCCAATTCCAGATCCAGCCCATTTTAATGCTAATTAAACACATTTTTAAAAAAGTAAATATAATTATAAGCAAGGGAAAAAAATCAGCTTTGTCCAATTGTTAAGGAACTCACTTTATATTGGTTTGGGCTCTGTAATATTCACCCCGGAATAGCACATGGGACATAGTAACTGTTAAAAAAATATATAAGTTCATTACTTGGGCCCTTTGTTTAGAAGACACTGAAAAAAGACAGTTGTGGTCAAGTGAAGAGAGAACTCATTTTGGCATCAGAAGACCTGGTTGAAGCCCGAGCTCCAATATTTATTACCAGATGACCTGGGCTAAGTCTCTCCTGTTATCTGAGTCTCAGTTTCCTCAGCTGTAATGTGGCAATGATGCTTCTCTCATGGTGCCTTTATGACCAAAGTGCTTTGGAATCTAAAAGGTCTCAGATAAGTGTAAATGCATTGACCATAAGTAAAAAGCTGGAAAAGCCCCTCAGAGGTACAAGCCCTTCATTTTACAAATGAGTAACTTGAAGTAGAGAAGTGACATGTCTTGCCCTAGGTTACCCAGGTAAGAGGTAGGATCTGAATTTGAACTCAGGACCTGCTATTCCAAATGCAGCAGTTTCCATTGTGCCATACAGCTATAGTTATTGTCAGAATACTCTTACTCAAAAATGAGTTTTATAAATCTATGGGGTTTATATTGTTTGGAGATGGTGGGGTAAGGGTAGAGATGAAGGTGATAAATCTTTTAAGCAACAGAAGAAATGCTAGTGCTTCAGCATACTTCTAAACTTCCACTTTTCCCAGAAAATTAGTGCTTAAAATGAACTTAACCTCATTAAGCTACTTTTACAGGGTGAAAAAATCTTTCACCACAAAGACTTTCCCAAAAGTCAATGACCCCACTTAAATATAGTAATTTTTTTCCCCTAGACCTGTGATTTCCTTAGTTAAGGGAACTGCCTGGTGAAGAAATTCTCTCTACCAATAAAGATCAGCACTTAGTATATAATTTAGGGACTTTCTTGGAAGACTGAGATGTTAAGTGACTTGCCCAGGGTTACAGAGAAAGCATTTGTCAGAGGGGAGACTTAAACCCACATCATTCTGATTCCCAGGCTGGTTCTCCATCCATTACACCAAGATGCCTCTGTCCAACTGCTTATTTCAAGAACAAATGTGTTCTATAAATGTTATTTCTTCAAAGTATGGCATAAAGTTAAATGCAGCTTCCTATGTGAAGTCTTCTCTGAGTCAATAAAATAAGTTACAATTTTTATCTAACATTTATTATTAACTTAACATTTATTAAATAGCTAGTGTGTGTGCCAGGCACTGTACTAAGCTCTGATCCCTCTGATTTCCCCTTTCAGACCAAAAATCAAGTAGTCTTAAGCAAATACTATGTGTCAGGTACTATACCAGTCACCAAACATTTTGTAATGCTGGGGATACAATGAAAGGCAGCAGCATGGTTCCTGCTCTCAAGAAGCTCACACCCTAATGAGAGGGACATCATGGAAGTAACTATGTAAAATATAGGGTAAATGAGAGTTAACTTCAAAGAGAAGAAACTAACAATGAAGGCAGGGAGAGGCTTTTTATATAAAAGGGGATTCGAGCTGAGTCCACTCACTAGGCACTGGAAATACAGAAACAACCTAGTGTGCTTGGAAGGGGATCCTTACATGTCATCTTATCCAAAACTTTCATGACAGAGATGAGGAAACTGAGGCATGAAGTCACACAGGTAGTAAGTGGCAGAAGCAGGAGTCAGCTCCACATCCTCTAATCCCAAATCCAACTCAATTTTCATCATACCACCACTGTATATTGTATCTGTACTGGTGGTTTACCATCTGGAATGGTAATTTAAATGGGAAGATCTTTCCCATTCTTTAAGTGGCCCATGTGACCTGCTTAAATCACATAGAAGCCTAAGTCACATGTGATAGGAGGAGCTTGCTGAACAGGTAGAACAGGAAGGATGGAACAGAAGTAGGAGAAAGATAGTGAGAGCAGGTAGGGCAGAGGAGAGGGAGGACACAGGCAGCCAACAGCCAGTCTTATGAGTGTTTGTTTTTGGGAAGGCCGCAGAAGGAGGAGGGGGGAAGGTTTGGGAATGTCAGTGCTAATGTGTATTGACTTCTTGGCTACTATGATGGATTTGGCTTTCTGGTGTTGGGATTTGGCTTTCTGGTGTCTGAATAAATGTTTTTCTTCTGCTTTCTATAGGGACAATCTGTTATACTTTGCAATTCAGAACTACGCCGGCATATTCAGTTACCCTCAGTGCTGTGAATATTGCCTTAATGATACACCATCCTACTACACCATCCTACTGGACTGTAAGCTCCATAAGGGCAGGGACTAAACTTTGAGTCTTTCCCTGGTATTGAACACAGTGCTCTGTCCATAGCAGATACTTAATATAAATGCTTATTGAATTAATATGATGTACATCTTCTATTCAAGAAGCCTTGCATTATTATTGTGGCTTAATATTTTCTAAGCATCCCCAATCAGGAGATGTTTGGGAAATATTCCTTAAACTATCTCACCTCCATGTAAGCTTCTTTATAAAGCAATATTTCTACCAGGAAAACTGGGGAGCCTATTCCATGAAACTAGCAAGAATAAGAAGGGAAAAATATTAATGAGCTCAATTAAAACCCTCCCTTTTCACCCCCAGGTTTACCCTACTTGCCAAAAGGATGGAAAGTCACAGCCAGTACAGGGACTACTAGTTTCAGCTTGGCTCAGTTATCAGCAGCTGGCACTGGTACCATCTTGGCACCAGGCACCGAACTGGAAAACAGGAATATTTCTCACTACCACTGAGGGAACCAGGCCATTTACAACTTTTCATGGAGAACTTAAATGTTGCTTTCTGGAAAGGTACTTTATTCTCAAACAAACTAAGCCTGATTCTACTGGATTTGATTCCTTTGAAAGAAGACCTCTCCCCAGCTTGTCAATGGAATAGAATTTTTCAGGATAAAATGTGAGTAATAGGCCATAGCTCATCACAGAAGAAGGGACATAGAATACATGATTAAGCACATGAGTGGTGGGAAAAAAAGTAATTGGTCAGTCATGTAGCAGGAGCAAGAGGTAACAGATGGGACAGATAATGCTTATGCCTGGTAGCCATGAAAGGTTCAAAGATCCAGAGGAAGACCTCCAGTGCATTGGCTTCCATGGAAGGTTCAGGGAAGGACACGGATGGACATGATTCACACAGGATGAAAAGGATAAGTAGGATTGGAATCTAGAGCTGTACACTGCTGGTGGGAGAGAGAGAGTCTATGATGATGAGATCACAGATCAATAGGAAAACTGGAGCAAGCAGAGGGCCCAATGAGAATGCAATAACCAAAATATGAAAGAAGGATTTAATGTTCAGGACATCACAGTGACCTTGACCACAAGATCCTAGAAATTTGGCAGGGAAGAGCCTGAGGGTAGGAGTAGGTCAGGGGGAGACTGAGAAACCTCCTAAATGTTTGAATGGCAAGGGAGTAGATTACATTAATGTAGGAAGGTTAGTGAGAGTAATTTATAGAAGCTAATTAGGAGCCGGTTTAAAGAGCTCCTGTAATTGACAAACTGAGTTTTATATTAAAATAGCACAAGCAAAGCAAATGGTTTCTGTGGCCTGGGGAGACAGTATAATCTCATCAGCAAACACACCTAATCCACTAGAGGCCAACTGCAGTCAGCTGGTGACCCTATAACCTAGAGCACAGAGTAGACAATTTCCTAAGGAAAAGGATATGGGGGGCTTTGGAGAAGAGCCTATGGCTTTAATTTAGTTGTTGTTGGGTCATTTCCAACTCTGTGATCCCATTCGGGGTTTTCTTGACAGATACTTTCTTGCCATTTCCTTCCTTAGTTCATTTTACAGATGAGGAAACTGAGACAAACAGGGTTAAGTGACTTGCCCAGGGTCACACAGCTTGTGTCTAAGGCCAGACTTGAATTCAGGAAGATGAGTCTTCCTGACTTCAGGTCATTTGACTTTCCAGCCATTTTGCCACCTACCTGCCCTAAAGACATGAAAAGAAGAGGAGATAACCACAATACTATGGAACCAGCACTTCCTCTTTAGTTCCACCTCCACTTCCTTTCAGCCTCCCTGGCAACACTCCCATTTATATGGGCAGTCAGAAGTTCCAGTCTCAGAAAGTGAAGAGACTACAGGGTTGAGGAATCTATGGCCTTGAGGCCACATGTGACCTTCTAGTTCCTTGGGTGCCATCTTTTGAGTGAGTTCAAGTTTTACAAAACAAATCCTTTTATTAAGGGGATTTGTCCTTTGAAGTTTGGCTTCAATCAAAGGGTGGCACTTGAGGACAGGTTACTTACCCTTGGTGAAGAAGGATTTGTCTTCTCTTACAGAAACCCCTCTGGCTAAGGCCCTGAAGGTTCTATGTCTATCAGTGATAAACAAAATAGGGATTTCCCCTGGTGGGATTGGATTCCCTAAATCATTTTCTCTCAACCTCCCTCTTTCTCTCAGATCTAACTAGCCCCTAAGAATTTATCCAAGTGTCAGAGCACCTAAATCAGTTGACCCAGAAATGATGACTTAAAAGACATTATCAAGATATAGCAAAGACCACAATAGACATGGAGTGGGGAAAATTGGGTCCAAATTCTAGTGCTTCCACTTAGTACAGCTCTCTTACTCTGGACTCATGGCTTCCTCCAGACCTCACCTTTTTCATCTATAAACTGAGCGGCTTGGATCTAATCATGTCTAAGGAGATGCTGAATTGCTACTAATCCATTAAAGCCTAACTCAATTGTAATCTTCTCAGGGTATTGCCTTCCCAGAGGTTGTTAACAACTGTCCTTCCTCCCCCAAAGCCTCACAGACCACTCAGTCTACACTTATCATGCAACACTGACTAACAGTTACCTATGCATCTTATCCTTCCACAAGTAGATTATGAGCTCCATGAGGGCAGGGTCCAGCTCTTATCTTCAGTGTGGTGAGCACCATAAATGCCTGTTGTATCTCTCTGTTTGTCTCTTCCAGCTCTAAATCCTATGATCCTACAATTTGAGCTCCAATTTGCCCTCAGATTCACTGTGTACCTGACTCCATTATCTTGACTCTGACTTGGTTTAGGCTTTTCTTGGTCTTCCTGAGGATCTCTACTGGCTTTTGATTAGGTAGACTTTTACCTTGGACTTTGTTTGTATTGATTTTTCTGGCTGGGACCTCCTCCTGATAGGCTCACCTGCCTCCTAGATTATAATTTGAGGTCTCTGAGAGCTAACTTGCTAGAGGACTGCAGACCCTTATGTCATTTGTGATCATACCATCCTACTATGTGCAGGAGCTTAATAAGTGTTTACTATTGATGTTTAGCTTTAGACCCACCCAGAGCTCTGTACACAAGACTGTGGCCCATTTAGAAACTGAGGCTCTAGGAAAAGAGGCAATTTGTCCCAGGTCACAGCACTAGTGGCAAAATGGAGATTTCAATCCAGGATTCTTGCTTCCAAGTCCAGTGCTCTTTCCACTGGATCACACTACCTCTCTGGGTTTCTTGAACTCTGACTTCAGTGATGGTCTTGGGCTACATCTCCCTTGCTCTTCTTTCCTGAATGGTACCAAACAGCATGGGCTGCTGAACATGGCAAAAATAACATCATGGGCTGGTTGAGGTCTATTTTTCCCAAAATGTCTGTGCAAGTGGAAATAAATCCAATCTCATTGAATATAAATAAAATGGCATTATATTCTACTGAGTCAAATAGCATCCTGGAATTAATGAAGGTGAAATAGATGAGAATTTTGTACCTTTCATTTTCTATTTGTTGCCAAAGGGAATAAGCATGGTTGAAAATGGAATGCCTTGGGCAAAATTCCTTAAGGTGGCAAAAACCTGGAAACATCCATGTTGCTCATAAATTAGGAAAGGCCTAAGCATATTGTGGTATAAGAATATAATGGGGTAGTACTTCATGGCTGAAAACAAATAAGGAATATGAGGAATTTGGGGACATACAGGAAAACTTTCATGAAGTTATGGAGAATGAAGTTAGCAGAACTAGGAAAGATACATATCTACATATGTATGTATAGCTATAGCTATAATGACAATCAGTAAACTATATACATGAGTATAAGTACCATAAGTAAACCATTAGTAAAACTTTTTTTTTAAAAAAAAAGGCAAACTCTGATGATCCGTACAGTTTAGACAAATGATAAGGAAACCAATAGCCTGCTTAAAGGCAGCATGGTACCAGGGAAAGGATGCTACCTTTAGAATCAGAGGGCCTGGGTTCAAATCTTGCCTCTTACTCTTATGACAGTGACCTTGGGCAAGTCACTTCAGTGAGTGAGCCTCAGTTTACCCATATGTAAAATGGAGAAGGGGGTTGAACTAGATGAAGCCCCTTCTAGGTCTATAACTCTTTCATTAAAAAGTGAAAACTACAGATATGGAATTCAGTACACACTGCCAGATGAAGCTGTTAGATTAATTGACTGTTTAAAAGTATTTTTAGTCATTGCAAGGAAAGGTTCTTGATGGGAGCAAAGCACAGAAAGTGGAAATAACCAAGGTGTAAAAACAAAAGCCATCAATTAAACTTTAAAAAGAAAAAGAAATGGAAAAAGAGAGAGGACAGGATGCCCTGAGCAGGCTCATTCTTTGGCAATCTTTAGTTCAAAGTCTTATTCCTTGGTGACTCTAGTGTATTTTCAAAAGAGGAGTAATTAGTTGGTAATTTAAAAGATCTGAGTTGTCTTTCTTCTTCAGAAATAGTGTTTGATTTTTTTTCTAACTCTCTTGGAATATACTTTTTTCTGATTAAAAAAGAAACATCCTACAGACAACTTCTACCTATTGCTATTAACTATTAACTATGCTCTACTTTCCAGTGCCTACAAATGGAATGCAGGGATACAAAGAAGAGATAGGGCCATCACACGTAGCTGCCAATCCCTGCATCCCATACGACTCTCCATTACTATTACTGTATTAACTATCTTGAAGTTTACAAAGCACCTGACAAATGTGATCTCCTTTGAACCTCACGCTGGCCTTTTGAGATCCATATTATTCTCCCCATTTTAGAAATTAAAAAATGAGGCTCAGAGGTTAAAGTGACTTACCCACGATCACACAACTACTAACTGGCAGAGAAAGGAGTAGAATACAGCACGTCCATCACTCTGACTATTGTACCACACTGGAGGCCCTGAAATAATGGGACCTTCAAGACCAGCAGCCATGGTAAATAGAAATAATAACAATAATAATAGCTAACATTTATACAACGTTTACTATGTACCAGGCATTGTGCTAAGTGTTTTACAATTATTAACTTGTTTTTATTCTCACAACAACACTGGAAGTAGGTGCTATTATTATCCCCCTTTTACAGATGAAGAAACTGAGACTTAAGTGACTTACCCAAGGTCACACAGTTAATAAGTTTTTGAGGCCAGATTTGAATTCGAATCTTCCTGACTCTAGACCCTGGACTCAATCCACTGCATGAGCTAGATTTTTGGTTTTTTGTATGTGTGGTCATACAAATGAGTGACCTTTACAGCTATTTGGACTTACATAACATAACAGACAGCTAGATGGTAAAGAATGACTCAGTGTATTTTCTGACTCAGAGTCAGAAAGAGGTGAATATAAATCTTGCCTCAAAAACTTATTACCTGTCTTCTCTGGGCAAGTCACTTAACATATGTGAGCCTATCACTTAACCACTTTCTGTCTCAGTTTCTTCATCTGTAAAAAGGGGATGATACCTACCTCACAGGACTGTTGTGAGGATCAAGTGAGATCTTCTGTGTAATATACCTTAAAAGCCTTAAAGAGCTATATAAATATTAGCTGATATTATTACAGCAAGAAAAATTCATTTCAAATTTTCCACTTGGTCCATTAAAGAACCTTATGGGTATAAAGTCACATCAAGGACAAGAGTCTGTAACAATTCACTTGTAAGGAAAGTTGCTGGGGGGAACTGTTCATGTACATTTTGAGAGAGGAACAGAAGTGATAAACACATGCAATTTGCCTGGATCTTTCAAAGGGAAGCCAGGATGAAGGATGGATTTTGATGGAAGCTACAATCCACTACTGATGAGAGGGAGAGGCAGCAACAGAGCTTCCAAGTCTGCAGTGGAAAACTCTAGCTATATGACTCAAGAAAGAAGACATAAAAATCACATGCAGAGAGAAGTATTTCTTGGTTTTTAGTGGCTGTGGTGATGTAAAGTTTAGTCCACATGGTCCAATGGTGCATCTGACATTCTGAAGAGTTTGAGAAAACCAGTGTAAAGCAAAAAGGAATGACCTATGGTCAGGCCACTGACTTCTTCACCGCGACATGTTCCTCATAATAGACTTGCTGTAAAAATTGTTGTTTTTTTTTTAAACCTGAAACCAGTGCTTGACCAATAACCAGCTTGATCACTCATATGTGTCTTTTCAAACCCCCATTGGTTAATAGGTTTTACATCTGCTGTGTCTGACATTCACATCCTTCTCACTATCCTTTTCTGTTATCCATAAAGTGAATCAGGGTGCTTTTCATTTTCCAAATGAAGAAATGGAGACCTAGGGAAATTAATAGATTTGTATGGGGAACTCAGCAAATAGGTCATAGCTCATAGCCCTAGGTAGAGCCCACAGGCTGCCCTGCTAGTCTATTATATATAATTGTTCCCTTTTATATAGAATAGTCAGCCTGTATTTTCCCCCATCATATTAACTCCTTCTTCTATAGCATTTTATTGGATAATTAAGCACTGTCCTCACAACAAAATTTTAAAATGTCCCCCCAAAATCCTTTTAAAGTTAATTTTCATGTGTTTATTGGAGAAACATGAAGTGGAAATGGGTTCTAACTGTGGGAGGGTAAACTCTGGCTGCAGGGATGCCTTCCCAGACTTAGAGAGAAATAATATCCCAGGCGTGGCATGGTGGAAAGAGTCTTACCTAAGTCTAGAATCAGAAGATCAAGGTTCAAGCACAATTTTCTAACTTTTACTAGCAATTTGACCATTAACAAGTTATCTCCTCTCTCTAGACCTTATTTTTCTGCACCTTGAAAATAGGGACAATGCACTGATTGCAGAACTGCCAACACGTTGTGGTATGTGAATATGATATGACTGCATCCTAAGAAAGAGTGAAAGCAAAAGAATTCAGAGAGGCATGGACAGACTTATGAACTATGCAGAGTGAAGTAAGGGTAGGGGATGCAATGGGATCCATGTTAGACAAACTAAGCATGCTCAAAGGCCTTGTACATAAGCAAAACCAGAAAAACAGTATACACAATGTAATACAACATAAATGAAAAGAAGAAAATACTTGAACCAAATGCCAAGTAAGTATAATGACCAAGCTTGGCTCCAAAGAAGAGACGAAAAGATGTACCTCTCTCCTTTGCCGAGACAGAAGACAACAGGTATGGAATACTGCATGTGTAGCTAGATTCCACTGATGTGTTCATTAATTTAACACTACTATATTTTTCCCTCTTGCTATTTTGGGAGAAAAGGATTTCTCAGTATTCCTGAGGAAAGGGTTAAGAGGGAAGGTTCTAAGCCCTTGCTGCCTTTTAGCTCAGGAGGCCCTGCTGATCCTGAGTGCCAAGTCCCTAATATACTGGTTTTGGGGGGCTCTCCAATCCTAGCTTGCCAGGCCCTCTCTGGCTCCAGATTATTGCTCATGAGATTGCCTGTTTCCCTGAGCACAAGTGCCTGGGCATCTTTGGCCTTGAATCTATTGCCAGATCTAGATCCAAATAATTTTCTTCTTCCCCCAGGACTTGGCTCAGATTTTCAGCTGCAGCACAAAGTTTAGAGGTTATTTACAAATGTTCTTAATTAAGCCATAAAAGGTTCTTGGGGATGCCTCAGGACCCTAAAACAAATTCATCTCCCCATTTCCCTCTGCCTTTGAAATGGAGAGACCCAGCTGCCAGTAGCACTGTGCTCATAGCTCCTAGGGCATTCATACACCCTGTCCTGCACCTAGTCCAAGGAGAACACATCTTGTTCCAAACCTGGATTCTAGCATTATGTCATTATGTAAGAGGGTAGGCACATATGAGTACACAGACGCAAACAGTCTTACACTGATTAACAGACTGAGCTTAACAGTTGATAAGACAGCATGGTAAAGGGGAAAGAGCATTCAATCTAGAATCAGAGGGCTTGGGTTCAAATCTCAAATTGTCCTTTACTTCTTGAGTAATTTAGGCAAATTGCTTAATCTCTAGAGTCTTATTTCCTTCACTGAAAATGGAAGTGAATTGAACTGGAGGATCTCTAAGGTCTCAGAGGATGAGAATTAATAGCCTTTGTTTCATGGAGCCCTTAGGTAGTCAGGTAAAGAGAGTGAATTTCATCTCAGATGAATGTTTACAGGAGAGATGTTACATCTATTCATCAAAAAGCATGTAATAAGTACCTACTATTTATCAGATATTCTACTAGGTTCTAGGACTACAAAGGGAAAGGGAATAAATGTTTATTAAGCACTTACTAAGTTATGCTAAGCACTTTACAAATAACATCTCATTTGATCCATACAACAACCCTAAGAGGTAGGTACTATTATCATTCCCATTTTACCACTGAGGAAATTGAGGCAGAGGTTAAGTGACTTGCCCTTGGTCACATAGCTAATAAGTGTCTGAGATTAGATCTGAACTCTGGTCTTCCTGACTCCAAGTCCTTTGCTGTATCCATTGTGCCAAAGAAGGCAAGTGATTCATGGAAGGAATACAGTTAATTTCTTTATAGATTTAATCTGGGATAAAAGGTAGGGGTAGAAGTACCGGAAGTCTCAGTGAGGACAAAGAATAAGTTTAGAAGAAATAAGGCAAGAGAAAGAGACAGAAAAACCGGAAATTATTATGAGGAGAGATTTTCCTAGTTAAAAATCATAAAGATGAAACAGTTACAGAGATAGTGAGGTCTAAGGTATAACCAGCCCACAGTGAAACGGTTTCACTAACTGGGGCTGGAGATTCACAAACTATCACGTTACAAATGCTAATGTTCCAGGGACAAGACCAGGGGTGGAAGGGGAGACCCAGGGATCCATAGTCCTTTTCCCTACAGTGCTCTAGAGTGGCCCAAGCCCAGCCCAGCTGACAACAAAAGCCACAAAGGTCATTTGTATTAGGCCCCTGAGGGTGGTTTCCCTTCTTCCCGGCTAGTGGGGAGAGCCCAGGGGGAAACCTCACACTAGAGATACTGTAGTCTGAGCATTGGACAGCTTCTCACCACATACTGAGGCAACTGGGAGGAAGGGAGGGAGGGAGGAAGAAAGGGAGGGAGGGAATAGGTACTCAGCAGGCTCTCCCTCCCTGCCTCCTTGAGGCTACTTCATATGTATCAGCGCAGTTGGACACACACACACACACACACACACACACACACACACACACTTTCAGGAAAGGGTTGGGGTGGGGGGCTGGTGGAAAAAGAAATCATATTTTCAGCACATGCATGGGAGTGGGGCAGGAGGAGTGTTTAACTCAAGCATCTTGAACATAGGAGTGTCATTTCCCCAATCCCTTGAACAACATAGCTTGAGCAAGGAAACACACTGACCCATGGATTTGCTGATTTGATCTTGCCTGGGACCAAAGCTGAGCCCAAAGAGGAAGAGCTATTCAAAAACCACCCACATGGCCCAGATTGGCATCACTTTCACCCTGCTTCCTCCATTCCCCCAGGCCTCACAGGCTGCCGCCTCCAGGCTACTACCTAAATATACCAGCCAATCACACGTAAGCACATAGCCCCATGCACCCCAAACAGGAAACCTAGGGCCTGGAACAGAGGATGAGATTTCCTCATCACTTCTTGGTTCCCCTAAAGTCTTATCTGCATCCCTGGATCCTAGGGGCCCTGACAGGGATATAGTTCACACTTGTAGTTTGCTCTTGACTTTTTCCAGGTCTTAAAGGGATGGTTTAATTTTCCCACCCTACATTTGGACAGTGCCATAAAAATGATTTTTCAAAAGGCTTTCATGGATATAGTCTCATCTGATCTGAGCATTACATCACCACTTGTGAGAGAGGCAGGGGAGTCATCCTGCTTGGGACATGAGACACGTCACTTGGACCCCTTAGTCATTCCCAAACTGATCAGTGGCTAGTAAGCAACAAGATTCAGGAATGGGGATACAAAGACGCAACTGAAACAGTACCAGCCTTCAAGGAGTTTACATTCTAATGGAGGAGGTAACACAAACACAGATAAGTCAATACAAAGTAACATGAGAAGAGGAAAAGAAAGCTACTGTTCTACAAATAGGAGTTTCCATTCACAATGGATATATTCCTTTTAATAGCAGTCATAGAATAATAATAACAGTTACCATTCTTAGAGCTTTCAAATTTATAAATGTTTTCCTTTACAACAACCAAGTCAACAGTCCTGGGTGGTAGGTAGAATAAGCGTTACCTCCTTTTCACAGATAAGGAAACTGAAGTTCAAAGAGGTTAAAAGATAGCACAGCTAGTGTAAGAGCCAACAGCTCTTGTCTGCACCAGGAATGTCTTATGCCCATTCTGAAAAACTTAAGAACTTCAACTGGTGCAGTGACTAACCATAATTCCAGAGGACCAATGTTGAAATATGCTATCTATCTCCAGAGAGGGAGGAGGTGGTCTCAAGACACAGAATGAGATATGCATTTTTAGACATGGCCAATGCACAAACTTGTTTTGCTGTTACTATACAGACTTGTTACAAGGATTCTGTTTCTCTTTTCGGTTGGAAAGGGGAGAAAGAAGGGAGAGAAAATAAATCCTTGTTAAGTGAAAAAAAGAAAAGTAAAATAAAATAAAAGTTTAATATCTCTATACATAGATGCTGGTAATCATCCCCCAAGACATGGGCGAGAGAGTTCAGGACAGTCCAGAAGAGCGCTCACCTAGCAACCAAAAGGAGAACAGACCAGAAAGGAAAACTGAAAGAATAACTACTACTCACATCCTATAAGGCTTTAAGGTTGACTAAGTGTTTCTCTCTCCATAACCCCAGGGCAAGAATTGAAAGGATTTTTGTTTCCCTTTTTCTCAGAGGAAAAAATTCATGACATAAGAGTTTAAATGACTTGCTTAGGAGCCCACAATTAGTAAATGCCAGAAGCTGGAGTCAAATCTAGGTCTCCTGACTCTTGAATCAAACCTAGGACTCTTGACCCACCATACCACTCTGTCTCTTCTATTTGGATTCATGCAGAAGAGTCGAGGTCAAACAGCATCTGCCTTACCCCAAAACCTAGCTTGATGGTATTGCCCATCCAAGATGGCTCGCTGGGCTGGAAAGCCTGACCCAAGGAGCTGAGAGCACACCTGATAGCCTTCTCTCCTCATGAATTCACCATGACCATAAAGGTAAACAGAAAGATGCCAGCTCTCTCACTTTCCTCCTCAAAAAGAGGTCTGACAGTAGCCATGCCCTACCTTCCTCAGCATCATTCCTTAAGGAAGCTTCAAGCAATGCCACGCTGGCCTCGAAGGACACCTTCTTACGATTGGTAGTGCTCCTCTTCTTTTCATGTTTCCGCTTACGGTGCTGCAGCTCTTTCTCATACTGGGCCCATTTCTTCAGTTGCTGGGCTCGGCGTTTCTGGGCCGCCCGCAGCCTCTCCAAGGTGGGCACCTTCTCCAGGAGCTGAAACTCAGTCAGGAGGTCCACATGGTTGGCCATCATGTCTCCTCCTACAGAACAAAGCTCCGTGGCCCCTGGGCTCTGCAGGGCTAACATGGTGGTATCCCAGGAGCCAGGGGGAAAGGGATCCTCCTGTTGGTCCTCTGCAACATGGTGGGAACCTGCAGAGGTGGAGAAGGAGAAATGGGCATGGATTATCAGAACAAAGTCAACCAGCAATCCCCAAATTCCTTCCACTGGTAGCAGCCTTTCCCTTTGGAACTTGGATAGGACTGTTTTTTCTTTAACTTCTGTAATTAGAAACAACTCACATTTCAATAGCATTTTAAGGTATCCGAAGCTCTTTATTCATTACAACCCTGTGAAGTAGGTAGTAAAATATTCTTACCCCATTTTACAGATGATGAAACTGACACTCAGAGAGGACCAAGATCACATTGCAAGCATCAGAGCCAAGATTTGACCCCAGCTCCTCTGCCCCTAAGCTATCTTCTTTCCTCTCACTCTCAAGACTGGTGAAAACCCCAGTTGTTGATCTGAAGTCAAGTACTGCCCCACTCCCTCTTCAAAGCATGAGCTATATATTCAAGTTATCTGCATATATCATTTATTCCTCCACTTCAGCTATAAACTCCATGAGGGCAGGAACCTTGTTTTAGCTACTTTATCTTACCCCCAGCACTTAGCACAGTCAGTGCTAGAGCAACATTTGAATTGAATGATGTCTTAGAAAAAGCCAACCAGATAATGTGGCTGCTAAAAATAAATCAACAAACAAATAAATAAATGCTAATTTCATTTCAGGCTTCATTAAGAGAAGTAGAATGCCCAGATTATTGGAAGTCATGGTTTCTATGGATCGTGCCATGAGCAGACTATTTATGGAATAATACTGTGTCTGATTCTGGGCATCTTACTTTAAGAGAAACAAAAATAAACTGAGGTCAGTCCAGAGGAAGATACCAGGATTTGAGACATCTGGAAACCATGTCTTTAGGAATTTGAAGGAACTGGAAACGTTTACCTTGGAGAAGAAAAGACTAACAGTGGACATGATCATGGCCTACAACCATGAGAAAAGGTTATTTTCTTACTGGCTTCTGAGGGCAGAACTAGAAATAATGGGGGCAAGGTACAGGGAGAGAAGTGCCACCTTACTATAATGAAGAACTTTCTAACAATTAGAGCTGGAAAACAATGGAACAATCATAAGATCATAAACTTGGAGCAGAAAAGGACCTTAAAAACCATCAATTCAAACCCTCTCATCTTACAGATAAGGAAACTGAGGCCCACACAGGTAAAGTGACTTTCTAAGGTCATACAATTAATAAGTATCTGAGGTAGGATTGGAACCCAGGTCTTCCTAACTCCAAGTCCAGTGCTCTGTCCACTACACTATGCTGCCTTTCAATGAGAATGAGTGGGTTCTCTCAAGACCTGGAAGAATTCAAGAAGATGCTGAATGACCACCTGTCAAGAGATGCTATAGAAGGGAGATGATCAGTTGAATTATATGAATTTTCTAGTCCCATTCCACTCTGGGATTTCATGTGTCTCTGGGGGTAACATTCTGGACTCAGACAGGAAGATATGGGTTCAAATGTCACCTTGGGGAATTACCAGTTCCATGACACTGGGTAAGTCACTTCACTGGGCTTCACTGTCTTCATTTGTCAAATAGAGATAATAATAGGTTATCATTATAGTTTAGTTAACCTTATTGGTTTGTTGTAAGGATCAAGGAAGGTGACATATGTCAGTCATGTGAAATTCAAATAGAAATGGGGCCATTAGATGACACAAAAAGAACCTTGAAGGTGCATAATGACTTAGAAAGCCACATATTAACATTTTCTATGTTTTATCGTATTTTTGAGTTTTTTGGTTAAATATGTCCCAATTACATTTTAATATGGTTCAGGCTTCACTTGAGAGTGTGGTGGGAGTATGGTGGGACATCTTTCATATACATAAAGTACCTTGCATGCCTTAAACCACCATATAAATTTCAACCATCCATATTACTGTTGCTGTTGTGCACAGGCAGAAAAGTGTGTGGGAGACAATGATCATTTCTTTTGCCCATACAGGACCTCATATTTTCCAAAGTCCTCCTATCATGAGATCCTCATGACAGATCTGTGAGGAAAGCAGCACAGGTACTATTATACCCATCTGACAGATGAGAAAATTGAAATAAAATCCACCTAAGTCTCCGGACACTGAACTTGAAGTTGGAAGACTGATTTGAATTCTGGATCTACTATTTAACTGGTTCAGCAAGTGAATTCACCTCTCCAGGCCTCATTTTCCTTCTCTGTAAAAAAAAAAAAAAATGGAGGCTAGATCAAGTATCTTCTATGGTCTCTTCCAATTTTGACTTTCTATGGCACTTGATCTCAGTACCTTGCCTGAGCTCATAAAGTCGTAGAGCTTGAAGCAGATCTCAGGTCTTAGAGTGTACACCTAAGTCTTCCTTCCACAGGCCTCAGAATGTCCAGCCACAAAAAAAAGGCAGAAGCAAAGAAAAATCTCCCAGAGAATTTTATTGTACAAATCTGGCTTCCTTTTCCTCTCTAGATAGTATCTCTACCCTAGCTTATGAAATCAGATTCTGAAAGAGGGCTTACGAGAGATTAAGACACACTCTCAAATAAAGTGGCAAATACAACTTCCAAAGAGAAAACAAAAGGGGATGAAGGTTCGTTTTTTCTCTGACTTTGATTAGTGTCTCTGGAGCTTCCAGACTTGGGTGGTGAGCTGTCTCTTGTTAGATGGCCTAATTTCCTCCAAATACTCAAAAAGAAAAAAAATACAGACACATTTTCCTCCTCTGTGTGAAAACCCCATTGGTCTAATTAAGGAACAGTCAGAGTAAAGCTCAAGATGTTGTTTCCCCCAGTGATCAGGCAACAAAGTCAGATCTGGAAATTTGTGGTTTAAAAACTCTGATTCTCCTCTTTCTCTGCCTTGTTCCTCTCAACTGTCATGAAGCCAGTACTTCCTCTCCTTGGTGACAGGCCCAGTATCTGTCAGAAGTATCATAGTATGTAGAGACAAGGACATGTGAAGGCATGCATTAGCAGCTGTTCCATATCTCCTTGGTACCTAGCCTCGTGTCTTGGATCTTCCCAGAAACACACACAGGTCTGAGGAGCCACCACTGGGAACAGATGACTTCTCAATCATTCATTCATTCAACAAACATTTATTAAGTATCAGGTACTGAGCAAGTGGGAGGCAGGGATCAGGATCTGGGTCCTACAGGAGGATGCTCTTGAGCTGAACCTTGAAGGAAAGGTCTCTACAAGGTGAAGGTGAGGAGGGAGTGCATTCCAGGCACAGGGAGCAATCTGGGCAAAGACACAAAGATGGGAAATAGAGTGCCTTGTACGAGGAACCACAATGAGGCCAATAAGTGTACACAGAGGAGTCATGAAGGAGTTGCGATAAGCTTGGAAAGGTAGGCTGGAGCCGGATTGTGAAAGGGTTTAAATGCCAAAAAAAAGTGGAATTTAATCCTAGAGGCTGCAGCAGTGAGCTCCTGAGACCTCTAAAACATGCAGGAGAAAGACTTGATAGGTCTTGTGCTTTGGGCCTTTCGGGATCTTTTCTTTGCATGATTTAGTGTGGGATAGTGGATAAAATGTAGAGTGAAGAAGACCACTTTTAAGTCCAAGCTCAGATAACTTTATGTCTATGTGGTCCTTGGCAAGTCATTTAAACTGATCAGAATCTCAGTTTCCTCATTGACAAAATGGGGATGATAATTAACAATAACAAGTAGCATTTATATGGCGATTTAAAGTTTTGTTGCTGTTACTCCTGTCCAACTTTTCATGACCAACTTTTCTGGGTAGACACTGGAGTGGTTTGCCATTTCCTTCTCCAGCTCATTTTACAGATGAAGAAACTGCAGCAAACAAGGTGAAGTGACTTGTCCATGGTCACACAACTAAGTAAGTGTCTGAGGCTGGATTTGAATTCAGGTCTTTCTGACTCCAAGCCAGCACTCTATCCACTGTGCCAGCTGCCCTGATTTAAAGTTTGCAAAGTGCTGTATACCTATATGTATATGTGTATATATATATACCTATATATACATAAATTAATAAGAATATTTCCTCCATCAGGACTTCTTTACAAAGTACAAATGAGATAATAAAAATAATTGGTATTTATGGAACACTTGAGAGTTTGAAAAGCATTTTACAAATATTATCTCATTTGATCCTCAACACAACTTGGGGAGGAATTTTACAGATGAGGAAATTGAGGCAGAAAGGTTAAGTGACTTGTCACATAGCCAGTAAGGATCTGAGACAAAATCTGAACTCAGGCCATCCTGACTCTAGCTCCAGAGCTTTATCCACTATCGCACTTAGCTACGTCTTTTTAAAATTTATGTTAAATTCTTTGCAATCCCTAAAGTGTTATACAATGGTCAACTAGTATGCTTTTCTGCTTTTCGAGAAAATTTCCTGTTTCTGATGGAAGGTTTTTTTTTTTCCTCTCACCTTTTTCGCAAAAGATATACAAAGGGGAAGTTTGGGGGAAGTACAAAGAGCCCCATTACAGTTCATACTTGGTGACTTTACTTCCTAGAAATACCCCTCAGTAGCTTCAGACAACTGATTACAGAAGTCAGATTACACAGAAAAGAAGGGAAGATGACTGAACACCTTTAACAAGGATAAGAATGATATAGTCCTTTCTCCCTGCCAGTAACCAGGCTCATATCATTCTCTGTGTCCAGCCCTCAGTTCTCTCCACTGTAGAATGGGGGAGGGGGATGAGGTAGGTGGCTGCTAAAATCACTTCCTGCTTTAAATCCTACTTTTGTATGAATGCTGAAGGTGGTAGATGAGCTGGAGTACACCCCAAGCATTACCACACAATAAATTCAACATAGGGGTGAGACTTAGCTCCATAACCAGGAAGGTCTTAAAACCAAGGACTATCAAGCCATTTTTTGTCCTAGGGCTAGAAGCCTGTGGAGACTAGAAATCTCATCTGAAACAAAGAACACCACTCCCTGTTCCCCACTGATACAGATGAAAAGGTCCCCGTAATATCTTGAGGGCATTAATCATGGGCACTCAAAACTCTCCGGAAGTGGGTCTGTGGGGCACAGATATGAGGTCACATGAGGGTCAGTGGAAGTGACAGTTTGTTCCATCTTCCCATTTGCTGCCACAGACAGTACTTGGTATGTCCTCTCCATATCTCCCTCACTTTCACTGTCTAAGCCCTCCTCTCCCTCTTTTCAGAGGTCCTGGGTCTCAGAAATAACACAGGCTTTCGTTTTCTTCTCTGTCCATCCCAATATCATTCATCCTCTGTGTCTCTGTCTTTCCCAAAAATTCTCAAATCCTTCATGGCTTCCTCTGGAACTGTGTCTTCCATCACATTCTTACTATGAAAGTTTGGGAGAGAAGAGGTATTGGACTGACTACCAAACTGAAGGTCTGCAGAGTTGTTGTGTTGACCTCATTGTTGTACACCTGTGAAACATGGACATGCCAGGAAACTGAATCATTTGCATTTGAACTGTCTTAGGAAGATTCTAGGATCACCTGGCAGAATAAGGTACCAGACACTGAAGTCCTTGCTTGAACTGAATTGCCAAGCATTCAAACTACGCTTCAGAGAGAACAACTCCAATGGGCTGGCCACATTGAACATTCGGACAATCAAATGCAAAATGTACACTTGCCAAAAAGACTATTTTATGAAGAAGTCACAGGGGATCACATGGTGGTCAGAAGAAGCAATACAAGGACACTGTCAAGGTTTCTCTCAAGAACTTTGGATCTGATTGTGCAACATGGGAGACACTGGCACAGGACCACTCAGCATGGCATGCCCACATCAGAATAGGTGCTGTGCTCTATAAGCAAAGCAGAATTTACACAGCACAAAGAAAACATAGGATGTGCAAATTTGGAGTATCCACTCCAAATATTCACATGGATTATCTATGTCCAACCTGTGGTAGAGCATTCCAAGCTCATATTGGTCTGATCAGTCACAGTCAGACACACTGAAATTTCACTTTATCATGGTAATATCATTTTGGTCCTCTTTGAGAACGAAGGACAACAACCAACCAACCACTATGACAGTCTGATTCCCTGTCTTTCCCACTACTCCCATCTATCCCTGGTGGATGCTGGGTTTGAAACCAGATCTTGCTCCAAATCCAACATTCTCTGCACTGTATCATATACCTTGTACCTTGTAAGAGAACTAGTTCAAGGCTCTACGAGGTTCATTCATAGAGGAATGCTTGAGAAGGTCTGATGTAAAAAACTCATCCCTGGCTTGGAATGAAGTATCTTACACTCATGGCCCGCCCCTGTGTTCCTTAGGACAGACACAGATTAGGAGATATATGCTGCAAATGTGTATCTCAGTGAGGTAGATGATTCAGAAGTGACGGCTACCCAGGTCAGGCAGTTCTCATAGAGAGGAGAACAGAAGTCAAACTAGACATCAAGAAGCCAGAAAGTATCTGAGAGGTCTCAAAAGTTCAAGCAGTCAAGTCTGAAAGCAACAGCAAGGGCATTAGTGACCAGGGACCAGTTTTGATACTGGAGTTAGAAGCAGTTTCAGGCTCTGCTCTGCATGCTATTTCATGGAAGATGTGGGACAGCCTGGGCCCACAGGTAACAATAGAGGCCTTGAGTCAACAGGTAAGTGCTGTCCTTGATAGAAACAGATGCTAGGATTACATCTTCTCTAGGGATCCTAGCTCAGAATCAGGTGACCGTTCTAGAGAAAGCGGTCTTCTCCTTGTGGCCCAGTATCTTAGACATATTCTAAAAATGCCATTATTACATCTCAGGGAGATTGGGCACCTGCTCAAGAGAGGAGACAAGACCTAAAGAAAGGGGACAAACCCAGTAGATCCTAATTCTGTAAATATGGAGAAGGGAGGTGAAGATAAGACTCTGAGCTATGGTAGGGTGATGTGGACTAAGGTCAAAGGCTCGTCCCAAAAAAGATGACAGAGTCATAGTTCTGGAGCTGAAAGGGCCTTCAAAGGACATTTTGTCCAACTCCATCCTTTTACAAATGAGGACACTGAGACCTGGGAAGTTGAGTGACTTGCCCAAGATGACATTAAAAGTAGAATTTGAACTCGGTTCCAAATTTGGAGTCAGTGCTCTTCCCACTCTCCCATTAATGGAATCATAAAGGGGATTAGAAATGCATAGGGGGACAAAACAGGAAAACGATAAATGTTGGAGAAGATGTGGGAAAATTGGAATACCAATGTATTGTTGGTGGAGTTGTGAACTGATCCAACCATTCTGGAGAGCAATTTGGAACTATGCCCAAAGGGCTATAAAACTGTACATACCTTTTGACCCAGCAATACCACTTCTAGATCTGTATCCCAAAAAGATCATAAAAATGGGAAAAGGATCAACATGTACAAAAATATTTATAGCAATTCTTTTTGTGGTGGCCAAGAACTGGAAATTGAGGTGCTGTCCATCAACTGGGGAATGGCTGAACAAGTTGTAGTATATGAATGTAATGGAATACTATTGTTCCATATGAAATGATGAGCAGGCAGACTTCAGAAAAACCTATAAAGACCTATATGAACTGATGCTGAGTGAAGTGAGCAGAACCAGGAGAACTTTGTACATTGTAACACCACCCTGTGATGACTGACTTTGATAGGCTTAGCTCTTCTCAGCAATGCAGGGATTTAAGGAGACGCCAAAAGACTCAAGATAGAAAATGCAATCCACATCCAGAAAAAGAACAATGGAGTCTGAATGCAGATCTAAGAATACTATTTGTTTTCTTTTTTGTTTGTTTGTTTTATTTCTTCTTTCTCATGGTTCTTCCCATTGGTTCTTATTCTTATTTACAACATGACTCATATGAAAATATGCTTAATCTGAATGTATATTTAGAATCTATATCAGAATGCATGCCATATTGGGGCAGGAAGCGGGGGGCAAATTTAGAACTCAAAATCTTGTGGAAGTGAACATTGAAAACTACAAATTAATTAATTAATTTTAAAAAGTCATAGGGGTAATAGGTCATTGAAAAAATAAAATAGAATTCTTTTAAAAACCATAGCGGGAATTTGTTAGGAAGAGTAAAAAAAAACAGAATCCAGAACTGCCACCTAAAGGAGGAAATCTGGTTCCTTCCCTTGAGAAAGTTCCAGGCCTTGAAATGAGAGTATCTACTATAAACATGGCCCTTTACAGGCACTTCCTGCCTAGGACGGGTCCGTGCTATGAAAAGAGTGCACCACCTATCTGGAAACATGGTATAGTGGAAAGAGGACTGGATCCTGGCTTTCCCAGCCCGGATACTTATTAACTTGATAATAGTGGGCAAATCACTTAAGGTCTCTGAAGCTCCAATTTCTCTACTTATAAAAAGAGGGGAAGAGAGTGGGATTGAACTAGATACTCTAAATTCTCTTCCAACTCTGAGTTTATGACCACCTGAGGACTTTCAGAACTCCTATTTTCAGGTCACTCCACATCCCAGCCCTTACAACCCTGAGGTTCTGGCCTAGGTGGCTACTCAGTCTAAGTATAGTCTAAGGATGCAGCATGTTCAGTTAGGTCAATGGTCAGGTAAAAGGATAAAAATTGGGCTCCTATAGAGGCACTGCAGTGAGATCAGGGGGGTTAGCTAATTTATTCTCTGGGATCTCAATTCTTTAGTTCTTTGGGCTTTTTCCTAATGTCCTGAGAAAAACAGCAAGTTAAGTTTAACTCAGACCTGGGGTGATTTTTAAAAAGTAAATCAAAAAATCTTTTATTAGACTTGATGCTGTCAAAAGAAAATTCTAAGAATTTCGTCTTTTTCCCTTACAATACTCCTTCTGACTCCCAACAATATTGGCAGCAGTATGGAGGAAGTGCCTAAACATTTCCACCTCATGCTTCCTGCACATTTAGCACAACAGAGAATCTAAAAAACAAACATGAGGACCACACCCTCTTCCCTTCTCCTTAGCCTTCACCTTGGACTCACTTTCTCTCTTAAAGGGATCTTAAAAGATTACACACACACACACACACACACACACACACACACACACACACACACACACACACACACACACCTGAAACACTCACATACTTCTTAGCAGGGCATTGAGCAGAAAGTTGGCATTTTAGTGATGAGTGTGACAAATTCTGGGTTAGCGTGATGTTCAGCAAGTCTGAGTTATCAATTAACTTGGAATGGAGAGAAGACCCTTCTGCCTTTAACCACCACAACACTTAACACCACAATGATGGGTCATGGGATGACATTAGTGAGACAAGCTGTGATTTTCTTCCATTTCAAAGTCCTTCACAATTCTCTGGGAAATTAAGGTGTTTGATCTATGTTTGATTCAGCCACTGAATTCTGTTTGTTACATGTTTTAAATGGACTGGCTTTGTCTGAACTAGCAGTTATGAATTAGAAAGATGGGAGAACGGGCAGAGACAATATCCTTGAGCATGAAAGCAGAATACAAACCAAACCCTTGTTGCCAGGACCCTTCATTCTTTATTCAGTCATTTCAGAGGAAAGTTAGGGGTTTTGTAAGCCTGAGGAACTGTACCCGTAATGATGCATTGGAAGGCATTGGTAACATTTGTCAACATTGGGTAAGATTTCTATCTCAGAAACTAGACAGAGTTTCTGCATCACCCTGTCTCAGAGAAAATGGAAGTCTTCACTCATAGAACTTCCTTATAATCAGTTCTGGGTACTCCACTTTAATATGGGCACTGACCATTTGGAGAGTGTCCATCTCTAGAGGGTGATCATGATGATGAGGGAACTGGAGAAAACGCCATTCACATATCATCCAAAGGAAATGGAGGTGTTCTCCCTGGCTACCTAAGTCCCAAATAAAATCCCATCTTTTACTGGAAGCATTCCCCAACCTGTTTCAAGTCTAATACCTTCTTAATGTTAATTATTTCCTATTCAACTTCTATACAGCTTGCTTTGTATCAGATTGTTAAATCCTTGAGGGCAGGGATTGTCTTTTGCCTCTTTGTGTCTCCCTGAGTTTAGCACAAGTGTCTGGCACTTAGCAGGCGCTTACTCAATGAATAATTGATTGAAAAGGGAAGACATGACTACTGTCTTCAAATATTTAAAGAGCTCTTTAATACAGAAGAGGAAGTCAGCTTGTTCTGCTTGGCCTTACAGGGCAAAACCAGGGACAACAGGTGAAATGTAAGAGGAACCCTAAGGAAAATCTTCTTAACAATGAGAGCTGTCCAGAAGTAGAATGGGGCTTATTCTGAAGGTAATAAGTGCCTTAACAAATGTCTATTAAAACTACCGGAGTTCTTTCAAACAAATCTGGATTTGTCAGGGATATTGTAACTAGGATTCTGTTTCAGTAGAGAATGCACTAGATGTTATCTGGATGTCCTTCTATGGAGAAGGGAAATGGAAGGGAATATGCTTTTATTAAGTGCCTACTATGTGCCAGGTACAATGCAAAATGCTTTTAAGCAATTATTACCTCATTTGACCCTCACCACAAATCCTGGAAAGTTGGTGATATTACTATTCCCATTTTATACTTGAGGAAACTGAGACAAACAGAGGTGAAGTGACTTACCCAGGGTCACACTATCTAAGGCCAAATTTGAACTCAGGTCTTCCTGACTCCAACCCAGTGTTCTATCCATTGTACCAGTTCTTCTAGTTCTGAGATTCTGCTACTCTGTATGATAAAAGGTCTTATGGCACCTATGGCCTCTGTCAGGACCCTCTTACTACAACCTCCAACACACAATGTGCGGTCCCCTTTCTGTTTACTCTCTTCTGCCCCATCCCTTTCACCGTTTCCCCTTTTCCCCATCCCTTGACTATGCCTTAAACTTGCCGCCTTCCTAGTCCTTGCCCCCCCAACCTTGTCACAGACTCAAAATCTAGTGCTCTTTTCACAAACCTTTACCATGCTCCCATTTGATTCAAAATATTTCATGTTCAATTATGAAATGCAAAATGGATAACTTTGATTATATTAAATTGAAATTTTTTTTCCCACAAACAAAGCCAATGCAACCGACATTAGGAGGGAAGCAGAAAATTGGGAAGGAATTATTATAACTAGTGTCTATGATAAAAGTCTCATCTCTAAAATATATAGAGAACTGAGTCAAATTTGTAAGAATACAAGCCATTCCCCAATTAATAAATGGTCAAAGGATATGAACAGGCAGTTTTCAGAGGAGGAAATTAAAGCTATCTAAAGTTATATAAAAAAATGCTCTAAATCAGTATTGATTGGAGATGCAAATCAAAACAACTGAGGTACCACACATCAGACCTATCAGATAGGCTAACTCGTCAAAACAGGAAAATGATAAATGTTGGAGAAGATGTGGGAGAGTTGGAACACTAATTCATTGTTGGTGGAGCTATGTGAGCTGATCCAGCCATTCTGGAGAGTAATTTGGAACTATGCCCAAAGGCCTATACAAATGCGCATACCCTTTGACCCAGCAATACTCTTTCTAGGGCTGTATCCTAAAGAGATCATAAAAATGGGAAAAAGACCCACCTGTATAAAAATATTTCCAGTAGCTCTTTTTGTGGTGGTCAAAAACTGACTGGAAATCGAGGTGATGCCCATCAACTGGGGAATGGCTGAACAAGAATGTAATATAAGAATGTAATGGAATACTATTGTGCTATAAGAAATGACGAACAGTCAGACTTCAGAAAAACCTGGAAAGACTTACATGAACTGAGGCTGAGTGAAATGAGAAGAATCAGGAGAACATTATACACAGTAACAGGCACAGAGTATGAGGATGGTTTCTGATAGACTTAGCCCTTCACAGCAATGTAAGGACCTAACACATTTCCAAAGAACTCATGATGCAAAATTTCATATACAGCCAGAGAAAGAACTATGGAGTCCGAACATAGAATGAAACAGACTATTTTCACCTTTGTTATGTTTTGTTTTCTCTCATTCTCATGTTTTCTCTCATTTGTTTTAATTTTTCTATGCAACATGACTAATATAAAAATGTGTTTAATAGGAATGTATGTGCAGAACCCATATAAGATTGCATGCCATCTTAGGGAGGTAAGAGGAGAAAATTTGGAACTTAGGGAAATTGGTTGAAAACTAAAAACAAATAAATTAATTTGGGGAAAAAATAAATAAAATTTTAAAAAAATATTTCATGTTCAGCTCATTCAGCTTTCACAAAACCAAAAAGTCTCTCTATCTCATGTCCTTTCATCCACCCCTATTTATCTCCACATAAGCCCAAGAGAAGCTTTCCTGTCTACCACAGTAACAGAGGCCAAGGAAAAATGAAAAATCCATCAGAATGGATGCTGGCCTTAGCCTCTTCCCAAGCCTTTTTCTGATATCTGAGAAGATAAGCACATGGACACAGACACAAGTGCAGTAATCAATGAGGACTTTAGTGACAGGAAAGGAGATGAATACACAAATCCAAGGTCTTTGCACAGCACAAACCATAGTAAGAACATAGAATTAAAGCTACATCTTCAGAGACAGAAAATACTCAACACAAAGATGGAATTAATAGGGACAAATGTGTAAATCTTGTATTCGAGGTTCAAAAAATTAATGGTGCAAGTACAGACAGGGGGGAAGGTCTGTGAATGGGGGAATGGATACTCTGAGATCTTTGAAGGTAAAGGACCAAAAACTCTTTTGTAACCCAGTGCAGGCAGAGAGAGGCCAGCTAGTCACTTCTGTATAGTAATCCTTGAGAAGTGAACTTTAACCCTCAAGATAGTATTGCTCATTAAACCTATCTGCTTCATTGCCCTTAGAAGAGACTCTGCTTGCCCGAAAGAGTTCATGCTGGCCTAGGCAGTTCCACCTAAGACTCTTAGACTTGCTGATCACATTTTCTGGAAATGGCAGTCTCTCAATAACCTTTGGTATTAACCCCAAACCTGTTCTGATGAGTCCTACATTGAGGTTCAAAAAAATCAATAGGAGATTGAAAACCATTCTGACAGAAGCTTATATCAAGATAACCTAAGGGGTTTAAGTCAATAGAATACCTACTATGGGCAAGCTGGGCCTTGAAACATACTTTCTCTGTGACCCTGGGCAAGTCACTCTCTCTTATCTGAAAAATGAAGGGGTTGGATGAGACACTTGTTAAAATTCCTAGTTCTGAGAGTCTATGAATCCATGAAAGGTCTTCTTTGTGAATGGCTGTCAGGAAGATTGTAGAGGGGACCCCAATATAGGAAGTTGATCTACATGATTTCTAGGATCCCTTCCAACTCCAAGATTCTTATTACCTTAAAAAGGGGGTGGGTTAAGCCCCAGATGTTAGTCAAGGTCTCCAAAAAAAAAAAAAAAAAAGAATAGGATCCTCCCATTCCAATTCTCTTGTTTTGGAGGTGAGAAAAGTGATGCCCAGAGAGGCCAGTCACACAAGTAGTTTGAAAGAGCCAGGGTCCAAACTTGGGGTACCCAGCTTTAAATCCAAATGCACAACTGTCCACTGTATCACTGCACCAGTTAACAGATGCTGCAGTCTCTTAAGATGGAACCTCTCCCTATTTATTTTTTTGTATGTCAATATGTATGTGCTATTAGTATGGTAGAGTAGAAACAGATTTGGAGTCAATGGATGTGAGTTGAATCCTAGCTGTGTCATTTAATAGCTGCATCACCTCAGGTTGGGCCTTTCTAGGCCTCAGTTTCCTCTTGAGATTGAACTAGATATAAACAGAGTTTAGATGAGGTGATCTCTAAAGAGCCCCTCCTGATTAAAACTGAAGAGTCTGAGAAGAACGGAAGGAAAAACAATTGACAGACTCATGGCCAAGAGACCAGTGCTGAAAGGCTTGACATGCATGTCCATGCATGACAAAGTGGACACAGTAACAGGAGTGGAGGTGCCTATGTCTAGTGAACCACAGAAGGGGAGTGTGGGATATACAAAGACGACTGTGATCTTTGCCGATGATTTTTCTCTCACTCTCCCTGCAAAGATTGATTATGGAGCTAACCAGCCAATCTTCCTTCCAAATAAAGCTTATGTAATAACTAAGCACAGGGAAATGAGAATCAGATTACCCAGTTTCTTCGGTGGCAGAAATGGCCCCACCCCCTCCCTTGAGGCAGCAAAGAGAAAGAACAGCCAGAGTCCTTTAAACACCAGAAACCAGTTTCCAAAGAAAGCCCCATCTGTGGCCATTTAAATCCCCAAGGGATAAAGAGCTTATTAAACAAGAGAAGGATGTACCAAGACCAGGAATGGGGATGTTTATGAAGATGAGTAGGGTGTGGTAGCTACCAGCCTCTGGGTCCCATAGCTTAGTCAGGATTAAGTTTAATCAATCAACAAGCATTTATTATGCACCTATTATATGCCGAGCACTGTGCAAGGCCCCGGAGATACAAAGACAAAAGTGGTCCCAGTCTAAACCCGAGAGTACACATACATAGATTAGGTATCTAATCAGTCAATAAGCATTTATTAAGAGCCTACAATCAGTCAGAGACCATGCTAAATAAAGGGAATACAAAGTACGGCAAAAGATCTCAAGGAACTCAATTGTCAGTGAGTTATCAAAATATTTCAAAAATTCATTACCTGGGAACTCTATACACAACACTGAGGGTAAGAACCCCTGCTGGCCCAACTGGTTTATTTTCCAGATGAGACCTACAGAGATTCATTAACTCGCCAAGGTCACAGAGGTGGTACTTTAAAGTTTAAACAGAAGCTCTAACAAGATGTTAGCAAAAAGAGGACTTCTAGAAGTCTAACTCTGGTAAATAGATAAGAACGGCTGGCAATCAGTACATCAGTTACTAACATGCAAATAGATGCTGGAGAACAGTGTGTTTACTTAAGAATTTTAAACATTCCCCCCAGGATATTGTTTAAGATATTTATATCTATTATCGTTATATCTAAAAAGAAATAGTTTGCAAAGTAAAGGTAAACTTCAGGCAAGGCCCTAGCTGAATAAAACATTCTTTCAACTTCCTGGCTAAATCATAACAAATTCCGAATTAGTGGACAGCATGCTGCCAGCCCCATTACACTATGAGCTCCCCTGAAATCAAGGTGTGCCTTGTGCCTTTCTGTGCAACCCCAGCATTTAGCAGTGTCTGGAACATTAGGTGCTTAATACCTTCTTGTCAACTTGACTGAATGACTCTACACAGGAGGGACCATCTCAGCCATGGAAGGATAGGGGTTATTTTGTTGCTGGTGGTTTTTTTCGGGCTTTTTTCTTTTTTTTGTCACAGAAATTCATTGAAACCCTGTAACCAAGATGTAAAAGGGGTGATTTCTGATTAGCGAAAGACCACATAGCAATTGGAGGATGGAGGGCTATATTTTCTAGCAGAGTTTGGATACAGTTCTACATTGGGCAAAATTTACATGGAATCTTCAATAAACTAAATATTCCCTATTTATCCTGTTAAGAACATTACCTCTTTGGTACTTCTGCCTACTGGCTTCCTAATTCCTTCAAGACTCAGACTCAAATCCCATCTCCGGAAAAAGACCTTTTCCCAACCTTGCCTCACCAGACCCTCCGGTGCCTTCCAATTAACAACAACAAAAACCCCAACAACCTTCAGAATATATATGCAGATAATGGTTTGAAGGTAGTCTCTTCCTCCACCCCCTTTAGAATGTGAGACCTTGAGGGGTAGGACCTTTTGGATGGAGAGGTGGAAAGAGGTTTGGGCTTTCTTTGTATCCCCAGGGCTTAGTATAAAGCCCAGCTCATACGAATAACAAATTAAACTACTTAATAAATTCAGTGATTGACTAATACTCCCCAGGTTACTCAAGGAAAGTCATTAACAAAAGCAAAAACAAAAACAAACAAACAAAAAAAAGATGATCCATATGATCAGGTGAAGCACCCTGAAGCTTCCGACTAAGTTGAGAAAATCAAGGCCCAAGGCAAGAGAGAAGGTTCATACCATCAAGGCTGGCTGGCACTACTCATCAAGGCTAAGGTTCCAGTTGGCATTCCAAATGTGCAGTTATAATCCAGGGTCACAATACCTTGTGGCAAGCCCACCAAGGGAAACTACAAGAGCTTGGGATTCATCGCACAACAATGGAGAGTGAGACAGGAGGGGAACAAATAGAAACACACACAAGATAAGAAGGATGGATTTCCAAAGCCAGAGAAACCCATAAAGAAGTACCAAGAGTTTCAGATAAGATAACGCTTGTAAAACTACTTTACAAACTTTAGAGTCAATGAATAAACATTTATCAAATTCCTACTCTGTGCCCCGCAGTGTGCTAAGCACTAGAAATAAGAACTAAATTTAGTTAATGTTACTCTAATACTAGAAAATCAGTTACTATGATAAGATTTCCAGGAAATATCTGGAAGCTAATGACTCCGAGAGACAACAAGAAATGATAAAACAAAGTCAAAAGAATAGGAAAAAAAATAGAAGAAAATGTGAAATGTCTCATTGTCAATTTAGTTTCAAAATGATCTGAGGAACCAGAACCCCAGAGTTCAAACTAGGGATGGCACCATGATCCATTTGCCTCCTTATCTCCAGCATCCACTCTCTGCTCTCTTCTCCCACTACCACCAAAATAGTGTAATGAGTCTTCATTATCACCCATTAAGACTGGCAATAATCTCCTAACAGGTCTTTCCCTCTAGTCTCTTCCTCCTGACACAGCTAGAATAACCTTTCTTACATAAAAACTAGCTATATCACATCTGGGCTCAAAAATCTTCAGTGAATCCCTACTGCCTTCCAAGTTCAAACTTTTCTGCCTGGCATCCAAGGCATCCATTTCAACCTGGCACTATCCTACCTTTCTAGCCTTATTTTATATTACTCTTCTGCACATATTTTATACTCTGGCCAGCTGTGCTACTAACATCCCTCCAGTATTACCGTGGATCCGTCATCTTTATGCTTTAGATGACCACATTTCCTGTAGCTAAAATAGCCTCCCTCCATCCTCCCAGCTCTTCACAGGCTGAATTTCTAATATCCTTTGATCTTTCTACTGTGTTCAAACAGGGAAGGCTCAGAAATCACAGGGTGGGCAAATTTAGAGCTGGAAGGAACCTTGGAGGTCACCTATTCCAACCTCATGTTAAATGAAAAAACTAAGGTGCTGAAGAGATCCAATGATTCATCCAGGCTCTGTTTCACAGTGGGCAGGTAGGCAGCAGGGCTGGGACTGGAACCCAGGTCCTAGAACTCATTCCAGCCTTCTTTCCCCATGACTGCACTGTCTCTAGAGTTGTTGTGTATCTCTATGATGCATTAATTATGTAGCATTGCATAGTATTGTGTATCTGTGGGTTACTTTCAACACTCAGCTCAGAAGCTGCCTCCCACAAGGCCTTAGTCCCCCAAAAGCTAATGACCTTCCCCAATTATCTTGTATTTATTTTATGAAGTTTGTTGGTGCTTATTCAAATGAATGAATGAATGAAAGGAAGTGTTAATTAAGGAATTACTATATACAAAGTAGCAAATGCTGGGGATCTAAGGCCCAGAAGAACATTTTATTTCCTTGAGAGGACAGAGACAACACAATGGAGGGGACAACACATATAGCTACAAGTACAATAGAAAGTTCCACTGGCCACAGATAGACAGATGGATGGATAGACAGATATAGGTATATTGATATATAAACAGACATATGTGTGTGTACAAACGAACACATATACATGTATGTATACATGCATGTGTGTGCATATATGTGTGTATATAAAAACAAGTCACAATGGAGACAACACATATAGAAGGCTTCAGTCAAAAAAGCCCAGTGGTTTATAGGTAGACAGATAGTCAGAAAGTCCCAGTGGTTATACACACATATGCATATGTATACATATATGCATACCTACTCACATATGTGTATATACATATGTATAAATGTACAGGTATGTATACATACATGTTGTTTCCACCTATAAAATATAAGATCTTCAGTGCCCGGACAGAGTAGACAATAAATGTTTGTTGATTGATTATAATTAATCTATATTTGTGTCTAACCCCCTTAAACAGTAAGCTGCCCTAGTACTATGTCTTATCTGACTTTTGTATCTCTCCCTTCCCCACCTCTCACCACTACCATCCAGCATTGTGCTCTGTATACAGTAGGTGCTTAATAAATAGTAGCGGAATGAATTTTGTAAGTTGAAAGTCAGATAAATAATCAATAACAGTAATATCTCTGAAAGGCTAAATATAAATTTCAAACAATAACCAACTACACTTGGTTTCTTCCCTAAACAGATCTCTTTATTCTGTGTTCCATCAAGAGAAACTCTTTGGCCACCCCTGTCTGCAGTCCAGGGACTTCCTGGAAAGCTGCAGGTAAAAAGGGGGGTTGTCAGAGGAGGTCCTCCCTATGGGAAGCTAACATCTGTACAAAACATATGTTACTGACAGCCACCTCCTCCTTTGTTTGGATGCCCACTGAAGCTTGAATGAAGGAAACACAGCCTGATCATCTTACAACCAAAGCCCAACCAAACCAAAAAATCTCTGAACTGCTAAACTTACAGTTTTTAATGGTTTATTCACATTTACATTTCTATTAAAAGAAACCTATGCAATAAACTGTACAAGGGCCCTCATGCTATGCCCTCTCTCCCCATCCTGTCCTTTACAGCTTGGGAATATACCCTATGGCATCTTTTGTGAACAGTCAGAGCCCTAACTTCTCTCTCAGGGGCTGTTCTGAAACACATCAGCCTCCCTGAGGAAACCCACCCCTTCTCCCCACAGGGTAAGTGGCTGTTGCCAGTTAGTTTAGGGCAGATTTCACACTGCTGCTAGGTTCATTAATCTGCACCTATCACATTGCTGCAAATGTCGATGGAAAAAAAAGTCATTCAATGTGTTTCCTTAATTCTAACCAAAAGGGAAAAAAAACAGGAAGCTTATAAAAGTGGCACCCCTGGGCCCCTCCCAGTGAGCTTCCCTCTCCATCCCCCCACCCCACCCCCATCAGCCCTCAAAGTTCCAGAGGAAAATGGATCCTGTCTCTACCCACACATGAAATGTTCAATCCAGATTTAATCATCTGGAATCTGGAGACTTTTCCCAAAAAAATACCCACTTATGAAGAAAAGTAGCATATTTGACTTCAAATATTCACATCAGCTTGGTAAACCTGATCAAATTCATCAATCAAACTGCATGATTCCATACCCTTCCAGAATCATTCCTCATCCATCACCCTCAGTCACTAAAAAAATCAGCCTTAGCCCCAGGGATGTGAATTAAGACCAAGTCGGTAGCTGGAATATTGCTAGTCAGGTATTAGGGTTTAGGCTTCTCTACCCAGCTTTCCTAATCCTATGGATAGAGATGGGACCTGCAAGTTCATTGACATGAGGAACTTTGAGATGAGAAAGTTTTGCCTATCAAAGGTCAGCACTTTATAGTCTTACAGCATTGAAACTAAGTGACTTGTCCATGGTCCCACTGTCAGAGATAAGCTCTCTGTTCATCATACCAAGCTGTCTCTCTCTCCTTCTAGGACAAAGGGGAGCCAGAAGCACGACAGTCTTCTTTCTCTAAATTATTTAGGAAGATTTTTGTGAGACCTTGAAGAGCCCAGGCAAAATTCATCAAAAGCAAGCTTCCAGCCTTGCCTCCAGAGCTGTCATCGTGGGCCTGCCCTCCCTGTCCATCTAGTTCATTAACTGGTGCCAAGAAAGCCTCCTGGAGACCAGGGTCCAGTGGCTGCTGCCTAACTCACCAGTGACTCTAACAGTGAGAATTCCAGTGGCCAGAGCAGATAAACTGGACCTGAGGCCCACTGGAAGCCCCTGCACGGCTGCAACTCCACCTCAATTTAATCTTGGGTGGCTCTGGCTACGTACCTTCCTCCAGACAAGAACAAAGAGGAAGGGGTCATTCTGCATTCTAACAGAACTAGACTACCCACTATTCCCTCTACCTGACACTGCGCTCCAACTCTTGTCTGAATGCAAGGGTCTGACCAATTCACTCCTCTACCCTAGAAATGTCAGTGACCTCCTCTCACTTTTAGGGAAAGTACAACTTTAGGTAAAATATAACTCCTCTAGCTTTTAAAGCATTTAATAACCTAGTTTCATTTTATCTTTTCAATTTATTACATATTTCTCTCCTTCAGGCACATTATCTTCCAGCCAAACTCACCTACTCTATGTTCTCCATACATAATATTCCATCTTCCACCTCCGTACCTTTAAGCGGGCTGTCCCCCAAGCTGATAATTCACTCTCTTCTCACCTCCATCTTCTAGAATTCCTAGCTTTCTTCAATGCTCAGCCTAAGTGCCAGCTCCTACCAGAAGTCTAGCCAGATTCTTCCCTCAGAAATTATATGTATTTATAAAAATGTCTATATATATGTATATGAGAGAGAGAGAGAGAGAGAGAGAGAGATTTCATTTTATTTTTCTACCAGGATCAAAAATAAAATCCTCTTTAGGGTTTTTAAAATCCTTTAGAACCTGGTCCCCTAGTACTATTACACACACACACACACACACACACACACACACACACACACACACACTCCAATCCAGTGTCACTGTTCTCCTTGCTGTTCCTGACATGCAAAACTCTATCTCCCAAATTCATGCACTTTCACTAGCTATCCCTCATGCCCAGAATTCTCTTCATCTCCATCTCTTGGCCTCTCTAGGGTCTTTCAAGTTCAGCTAAAATTCTACCTTCTGTGAGAAGCCTTTCCTGATCCTCCTTAATTCAAGTCTTTCCTTTCAGTTGATTACCTCCAATTATATGCATATACATATATATATATAAAATTATATAAATATATAGAATTTATATATAAATATAATCTAATTTTTATAATATAATCATATATAGTATATACATATACATATATATATATGTTGTCTCCCCATTAGCCTGTGAGCTCTTTGAGTGCAGGGACTGTTTTTTGCCTTTCTTCCTATTTATTACCACAGAGCCTGGCACATAGGTGGTACTTAATAAATGCTTTTTAACTAACTGAATCTGGCTCTGAAGTCTTCCAGACAAAGGAATCACAACTGATAATAATAATTCACATTTATATGATGCATGAAAAGCTTCAAAGTGTTTTTCTTACAAATCTCTCAAGTATTATGATCCCTGGCTTTCCCATGAGGAAACTGAGGCTTGGAGAGGTTAAGTGACTTTGCCCATGGTTATACAGGTCAAACAGGACTTCAAGCCTAGTTGTCCTGTGATCTTTCCCTACATCTCCTCCCTCAACCCAATCCATGCTAGCTCCCACCCTACAGGCCCAGAACATGCCCTGCTGACCCCCGCACGCATGGTACCAGGAGGAGGATTCACCTGCCACTCCATCCCTAGAAGGTTTCAGGTCTGAGGACTGCAGGAAGGAGAAGGGTGAGCTGAGGGAGGTTTTGGAAAAAAACAAACCACAACACATCAAGAGGGAGGAGCTTCTGCAGGGTGAGAACCCTTGGGAAGAAATGTCTAGCTATTCTAAGCATATACTGAACAATAAAATTTGGTTATCAAAGAATAAGAATGCTGACCCTTTGCCTGAGTACCAAGCAGGGAGAAGAGGCTGCCACAAGAGAGAAAGCAGAATGCTGTAATGAAAGGTGCAGTGAACATGGAAGTCAAGAGACTTGGGTTCAAAACCTGATACTCATTAGCTGCATATTCATAGGCAAATTACTTAAATGTTCTGAGACTCAGTTTCCTTATCTATAAAACAGGAATAATAAGGACACTAACTTGCCTAACTGGATTGTTTGTGAGGAAAGTGTGCTTTGTAAACTTTAAAGCACTAGAGAAATCTGAGTTATTATTTCAAAGGGCAATTCTCCCTTCATGTTTTGCTGGGAACCTGCCACCTATCACACAAGGATCACTAATGGAGTTAATAATAATAACTAAATACTATATAGTGCTTTCTATGTGCCGGGCTAAGTGCTTTACAATTATTATCTCATTTTATCTTTACAACAACACTGAAAAGTAACTATTATCATCCCCATTTTACAGATGAGGAAACTGAGGCAAACAGTTAAATGACCTACCCAGGGTCACACCACTATCTGAGTATCTGAGGCTGGATTTCAACTCAGGACTTTGTGGCTCCAGGCCCTAACAAGCTATCCACTGCCTTACCTAGCAAATTATCTGCCTGGGTATGAAGCCTGCTTCAGACTCTTACCAGCTATGTTACTTTGAACAAGTCATTTATCTTCTATCAGCCTGTTCCCTCATCTACAAAATGGGGATAATCATAACAGAGTGCACAGGGTTGTAAAGGATCAAATGAGGTAAAACATAATGTACTTTATAAACCTTAAAGCACCATATAAATAGAAGATTTATTGGTTCTTTTTGTGGTAGTAAAGAACTGAAAACAAAGATGCCCGTCAAATGTGGAATGGCTAAACAAATTGTGGTATGTATGTGGGTGTAATGAAATATTACTGAGGTACAAGAAATAATATATAAAATGTGATGAATACAGAAAGTCTAGGTGGACTGATGCAGGGTAAAGAAAGCTGAGTCAAGAAAACAGACACAATGACTATAATAATGAAAATGGGGAAAATCAACCCCATAAAATAATCAAAAAGGAATGAGACAAATTTACAAATAACAAACAAGGTTATAAAGAAAAGATAGGAGATCACATTTCCTCCTGCTTCTTTGCAGAGGTAGAGGGTCCATGGGCTTAGAATATTGTATATATTACCAGATTTTTTTTTTTTGATGCATTGATAGGTTTTGCTGATTTTCTTAAATCATTCTTCATCCTTTTCTTTCAAAAAAAATCTGAGTTATAATGGATGACTTTCAGGGAGGCAAAGGGAGAAGGATATGAGGAAAATTGTAAGTGACATGAAAAACAAAAAATATCAATAAAATTTATTTTTAAAAATAAATGTTAGCAATTATTATGTGTAAAGCTTTGTATGATACAGTGGTGATCTAAACAAAGATGTAAAGTGACAGTCCCTGATTTCAGAGAATTTACTGTCTCGTTGGGATAAAATAGTCCAATCTGAATAGGATACATACAAAGGAATGGACAGGGCCCAGGAAGAAGAGAGATTTAATGAGAGAAGGAAGACTTCTGCTGAGAGGACTAGAAGGAAAGGTTTCATGAATTGTGCCTGAGCAAGACTTGGAAGGAAGGAAAGGATCACAAAGAAGCAGAGATGTCAGAAGACCATTCCAGGGGTGGGGAAGAATCTGGTTAATGTACAAAAATGGAGTGTATGGAAGAGGTCAGGGTGAGATAAAGCAGAAAAGATGAAGTGGAACCTCTTCGTGGATGATCTCAAATGTCAGGCTAAGCTACTCTGCTATGTACAGCTGACTGGCTCCTGGACTTTACCCTGTCCAGGAAACCTTTCTTCCCACTGGTGTTTCCACCAAGACAATGCTGGCTGCCTTCAACATTCTGAGGGATTAGGGAGCAGAGAAGGGGAGGGAAGGACAAAAATGGAGATGTAGAACCACTGCCTCTCAGGCTGAGGGAACCTTCTTTCACCTCAAAGAACAGGCTTTGCCCCTCACATGTGACCCAAAGTCACTGACGCTTCAAGTAGTACCAGGGAGACTTGTGTGAGCTGATGCGGAATGAAGTGAGCAGAACTAGGAGAATAAATGATACAGTAACATCATTGTAAAGACAAACATCTTTAAAAGGCTTAAGGACCACAATGCAATGCAACAACCGACACCCTGATTCCAGATGACTTGATAACAAAACCTGCAACCCCCTCCTGCCAGAGAGGCAATGTACTCAAGACATAGAACAAAGACACACATTTTCAGATATGCTCAATGTGGTAACTTGTTTTGCTTAATTATATTTGTTAAAAGGGTTATTATTCCTTTTTTTTTTGAGTGAGGGGGAGATGGGAGGGAAAGAAAAATTCATATTAATTGGTAATTCTTACTAATTTAATTAACAATTCTTATTAAATAATTCTTAATAAAAATGATTTTAAAGTAGTCAGGTAGAGGAAGAAATTTTCCTTAGCATCAAAGATGACAAACCCAGAGATGCCAGATTTTAGGATCCTAGATTTATAATTGGAAGATGTCAACCACCTCATTTAACAGATATGGAAACTGAGACCCTGAATGGTAAAAGTGGCTTGTCCTAATTTCTTTAATCAGGGTCACGCAGGAAGTAACATAACTGATACTTGAACCCAAGTCCTCTGGTTCTGAATCCAGGCTCTTTTCATCCACCACACTGCTTCCCACTGAACATGGGTCCCCCTATATTCTTGTACCAGCAGGAGGGGAGAAACCATCCACTGGGAAGAGAGATATAGAGCCATGTAAAGGAAAAATGGGGATGCAGGTTTAGGAATTCAATTCATTAGCAATTCAATGATTATCTATTAAGCACCTAGTATACACAATGCTCCAGGGATACAAAGAGGAAACTAGATTCTCACTCAAGCATAAAAAAAAGACTGCAGGTGGATGGGAGAGAGTGAGTACAGGAGGCAGGAAGGCTCTGCGATTCATCCACAGAGAGAAGACGGAAGCAGTACAAATGTAGTTTGAAGAACCCAAGATTCAGAGTTAGAACACCTGAATTTGAATCCAGGTTTTCCAGGCAGTGGATAGGAACACCAGGTCTGGAGTGAGAAAGAATCATCTTCCTTAGTTTAAATCTGGCCTCAGATACTTATTAGCTGTGTGATCCTGGGCAAATTTGTTTGCCTCAGTTTCCTCATCTGTAAAATGAACTGGAGAAGGAAATATGAAACCACTCTAGTATCTTTGCCAAGAAAACTCCAAATGGGCTCATGAAGAGTCAGAAATGACTGAAAAATGACAACAATCTGTTGTCTATTATTTCCCCTTTTTCAACCTCAGTTTCCTCATTTGTAAACTGAGCTGGCTCAACTCAAAGTTCCCTTCCAACTCTAAATCTAGAATCCTGTGACCTGGCTGAGTGGTCCCACAAATAGGGGAACAGGAGTTAAACCTTCAACTCTGCAACTGAGCAAAAACAAGGGAGAGGTCAGGACGGTGGGAGAAACTGTTCAAAGAACCTACCAAGTCAGGTCCTTGGGTCAATGCATGTTTAATCATCCTGAAAAAACAGCCACCAAGTAATGCTGAGTTGCAAAACAACAAATCCTCCTTGATTCTTTGCTGATATGTTTACGTAAGTCTGAAGGTCCAGGTGGTCTGTCCAGACTCCCAAGCCAACTGGCCTTCAAACCCCTCTGGCTTAGGTGAGGCAAGAAACAATATCTACTAAGAGCTAGAGCCCTGGGGAGCCCGATCAATATGACAAGAGGGCTTCAAAGGCAAAAACAGCCTGCCTTTTGAAAGTGGTAAACCCAGGAAGCCATCAAGATGGAGTGTAAGGGATTATGGGAGTGATGAATAAGAAAGAGACACAATGTCCCAAATACAAGACAAACTGCAAAATAAATGCTGATTCCCCAAGGGGACAGTACCGAACAGAGCGACAATAGGAAATGAAAGCCAACAGGTGCTGGTGGATTGTAGAAAACACCTGTCCACAAGCCATTTACTCAGCCCATGAGGGATATTTTATCCGGGGGTTGGTGAGACTCTGAGGTAACTGTAAGCTCAAAGTTCCAAACCAACCAAAGGGTCTCACCTGGTGTCTACAGATCTCTGATTGTATTACAGGAGAATTTCTCTCCTCAAACAATGGGCTGAGAATCATGGCACTATTGGCGCAGAGGTCAAGTCCGGAGAAAAAGGACTTATATGTATAAAGAAAGCAATTACAGGGCTTTTTTTTAGTAGCAAAAACTGAAAAGGAGGAGAGTGCCTTTTGTTGGGGAATGGCTGAACAAACTATAACATATGAATGGAATGGATTATTATTATGTAAGAAATGACTAAAGGAAAAAATTCAGGGAACCTTGAGGGAGCTGATATAAGCAGATGCAGATATGTGAATCAAACCAATAGAACCGTTTAGACAAGAGCTACACAAATGTAAAGGAAAACAACCTGGAAAGATTCTAAGAACTCTAATCAATGAAGTAAACCACCACTCCAGACTCATGACTACAGAGAGGTGACGGACTAGAGGAAAGGAATAAGACAGATGTTTTCAGACAGAGCCAATAAGTGGATTTGCTTTGCTTGACTATTCTTAGTTGGTAGAAGAAAAAGTTTTTATTTGAGGGGAGGGAAGAGTGATAGTAACCTCCCCCCAAAAGAAAAGGAAGAAAAGAAAAGTTAAAAAGCTTTAATGAGATGTTTTCATATATAAAGGAAAGACAAAAAAGCTCAGAAGCAGACAGAGACATATGGCAGTATTGGTACTTCAGGAAAAATCTAATAGATACCTTTAAAAAACAGAGAATATCTAGTTTCATACACCATCTTTTTTTCTGTTCTTTGTGTATGGTAGGATTCAAAGCTACTGGGGATTTAAGTTCATAATAAAACATAATAATAATAAAGCGCAAGAAAAGGATCACTGGGTTTCTGCTCAAGTTACAGATTGAAAACAAACTTTTTAGCACTGATTTTTTTTTTGCGGGGGGAACAAGGGGGATGGCAGTGGTTCAGCTCCTTAAGGTACAGAAACTCCCTCTACCTCCCATCAATCAAACTCTTTTGCAGTTTATTGTCTTAGAGAGGTTTCCAGGGGTGCCGAGAGGTTGAGTCATTTGCTCATGGTCACATAGCCTGTCAAAGGTAGCCAAATTTCTGAGCCTGAAATGGGTTAGCATAGATATCCCCAAACTAGGAGGATTATGTGGATAGCTGGTTGATTAGCATCTTCCTGAAATAGCTGAATGGAACAGTAAATTTGGAATAAGATCCTTACTGTGATCTTCTTGGTACAAATTACCTGGTGTTTGTTTGTTTGTTTTTAAGCTAAATCACCTCCATAAATAAGTATTTCTTGGTGTAGAAAAAAATTCAAGGTCTTGAATTCAGATCTTCCGAACTCTGTGGCTGGCTCTCTACCCTGGTGCAGTGGCACCAGGGAGCCTTTTAGCATTGCTACATATTAGAAAATCCCTAGCTCCAGGACTCTCCAAAGGCCTGCTGGTGACACAGTGGGCAGGGTTCTGGGCCTAGAGTCAGGAAGACCAGAGTTCAAATCTGGCCTTAGACACATACTAGCTGTGTGACTCTGGACAAGTTACTTAACCTGTGTGCCTCAGTTTCCTGAACTATAAAATGAGAATCACAATAACACCTATCTCTCAGGGTTATTGTGAAGATCAAATCAGATAGTGTTTTTGTTTTTTTCTTAAACGCACATAGGGCAGTATCTGCCACATAGTAGATGCTATATAAATGTTTTTCCCTTCCAAAGATATTAATATTGGATTATGCTTATTAGACTTGTTTAAATTCCCACTGAGGCATCAAAATTTAAATTAAACTCAGTCCTTGCCCTCAAAGACCTTGTAGTCAAGAAGTCAAGAGTAAAAAATTGCGTTAAATACAGATATTTTCAAACACAGAAAATGAATATTATGTATGTGTGTGTGTGTGTGTGTGTGTGTGTGTGTACACACATCCAGGGACAGAACTGCAACTTGGGATAGATGGGATGATAATTAATTGACAATGGGGTGAAGGAAGAGTTGCTCATCTCTCTGTTTCTCTTCTCTGTCAAGGAGAACAGTCTTCAGACTGGAGAATCAGAACAAAATGGAGAAACAAGAGGACCTAACTTAACTGATCTTGATGCATTCAAGTCACTTCATCCAGAAGAACTATTAGATGTTATTTTGGAGCCACTGTCAGTGATCTTTTGAAAGACTGTGGAGAAAAGAGGTGGCACAGACTTGAAGAAGGGCAAATGTCCTGATTTTCAAAAAAGGAAAGAGAATGGACTTTAGAAACTAAAGGCCAATGAGTTTGACTTTGATCCCTAGCAAATTATAAAACATACTGAAAAGGGGTGGTTCATGAACATCTAGAAAGGATGTTCACAAAGAACCAACTTGGCTTTATTAGGTCTAATCTTATTTCCTTTTTTGACAGGAGAACTAGACTAGCAGACCAGGGGATTCTGCTCCAACAAGCATTTATTAACAATACAGTTGTACAAAGAAGAAATTTTTTAAAAAATCATCATTGCCCTAAAGGAGTCTACATTTTCTACTGAAGGAAGACAGAAAGCAATAGAATTTACCCAGATTTTAGCAAAATATTTGACAGTCACTCATGCTATTTTCATGGAAAATATGGAGAGATATGGACTACGTGATAACAATTAGCTGGTTTCAGAATCGGATAAATTGTCAACTTAGAAGGATATCACCAGTGAAGTCTCCCAGGGATCTATTCTTCACCCACTTACTACCCCAACACACTTGGGACACAAAGATGAAACTGATCTCTCACTCCATCATAAAAGGACTTTAGATAGATGGAAGAGAGTGGGAGCATGAATCAGGGATGAAGATCTGGGATTATGATAAAATGACAACATTTTTGTCAGTGTCTTGGATGGAGGGATAGATTCCATGCATATAAGATTTTTAGATGACCCCAAATCAGGAGGGATAAATAACACACTAGATGATAGTCAGGATTTGAAAATATCATGAAAGTCTAGAATATTAGGCTGAAGAGAATAAAATGAAGCAAAATCAATAAAGGTAAAATCTTACTTAGGTGTAAAAAATCAATTTACAACTATAATGTAAGGCAGAGGCATAAAACTCAACTCTTTCTCCCCCACCCCCTGCCACTTTCATCCCAACCTCACCCCGACAATTCCCAGTTAAAATGTAATTGGGAATTGGGAAATGTTTAACAAAATAAATAAAAATGCAATACAACATAGATAATTTTAATTAATGGCTTTCTAACTTAATATGTGGTAGGCATTTGAGTCTGACATCACTAATGGAAGGAAAGTATGACTAAACAGCCAAAACCACAAACTCAATAGGAGCCAAGAGGGTGACATGGTGACAAAGAAAGTAAATGTATTCTGTGCTGCATTAAGAGACTCATAGTGCCCAGGATTAGAAAACTGAGAGTCCTGTGGCACTCTGCCCCAGCCAAACTCCATTTGGAGTAATGTCCTCAGTTAGGGAGGTCATTAATAAACTAGATGTTTCAGGGGACAGTGACTGAATTGGGAAAGAGCCTTGAGTTCTTGCCATAAGAAATTAGGTTGAATGAATTGGGAATCTTTAGTGTAGTGAAGATACTTAAGGGTGATGTGACATACATGGTGAAGAATCTGAAGTCTACCTTTGTGGAGGATTAGACTTCTTTTAGGCCCTAGCATGTAGAACTAAAATAAATGACTGGGGGAGGAGGGAGTTGGCAATGCAACAAATTTAATGTTTAAGTGGAGAAAAAGTGCTCAATAATTAGAAATGTCTAAAAAGAATGCCCCATAAAATAGTGAGTTCCTTCTTGGAAGTCATCAAAAAGGATGACCTTTTGTCAGGGATGATGTAGACAGGCTTGTTGCTCAGGTATGGGTTAGAAGTTTCCTTCCAACTTTAAGAGTTTATGGTTCTATTTATATCAGGAAGATGTGGGTTGAGGAAAGTTTGAAATCCCCTTGAAGCAGGGAATTTTGAGGTGATTTAGTCTAACTCACTCACTTTACAAATAAGGAAACAAAGGCCAAAGGGTGGAAAATGACAGCTAATAAGTAACTGAACTGGGATTTGAACTCTGTTAAGAGGCATCATGGTATAGTGGAAAGAGCCCTGGATTTGTAGTCAAGAAGAGTTAGGTTCAGTCCCGGGTCTGCCCCTTAGCTTGGGCAGGTCACTTTTTCTTCTTGCCTCAGTTTCCTCATTTGTATGATGATTGGTTTGTACTAAACAACTGTTCCAGGTCTAAGTTTATGGTTCCTATGACTAGAAATCCCATGTTTTTCACCATACCAGGTAGCTTGTCTTACTCATCTCTGAATTCTCCATAGTACTCAGTTCAGAACCTTGAATATAGTATGAAATACATCCAAAACTTTATTAAACAGGATATACCCTTTGACCCAGAAATGCCACTATTAGAGATCAAATAAAAATGAAAAAGACCCACATGTACAAAAATATCTATAGCAGCTCTTTTCTTGTGAGGACACAGAACTGGAAACAAAGGTGTCATTCCTATCAGTTGAGGAATGGCTGAGCAAATGCGATATACGAATGTAATGGAATACTTTTGTGCAGAAAGAAATGATGAAAGGGATGCTTTCAAAGAAACCTAGAAAGATTTGTATGAACATTTGATACAAAGTGAAGTCAACAGAACCAGGAAAACAATGCACAAAACAACAACATTGAAGGGGACTTTGAAAGACTTAAGAACTCTGATCAATGCAATGACCAACCATGATTCCCAGACACTAGTAATAAAGAATGCTACTCACAGACTGACAGGTAAGGATCTCAAAATGCAGATTGAGATATAAATTTTTGGCCATGGCCCATGTGGGAATTTTTTTGACTTGACTATGTTTATTTATTATAAAGGTTTTCTTTCTCAATGGGGGTCAGAAGGCAAATAAATGCTTTGTTAATTGAATTTTTTTTTAATTTAACAGGCATTCCATTTTGGATGAAGAGAGGAATAAATAGATTTCCAATGAAGTTCTTGGGGGATAAAGGAGGGCAGGGCAGGGTCAGAAATAGTTTAATTAAGGTAATTTGGAAAAAATGGGTGCACAATGTGATGGCAAGATTTGGGAAGGGGAGGAGCAAGTCCAAACTATCAGACAGCAAGACAAGCAAGAGGTTAGAGGCTGCTGAATTGGCAGGTATTAGTGAAAAGTCTTGGATTTTGGATCAAATATCATAGACAGCGCTGGAAGAGACCTCAAATGTCCCGTCTAATCCAATCCCTTCATTTTACAGACAAGGAAATTGAGCATTTTGGCAGCAATGGGGATTGACTGTACAAGATGGCAGATAGAGGAGGACGGCAGGAAGGATTTACTGATATACTATCCTAAGACAACTATTAACTATATCCTACTATAGCAATACAGGCAGCTGCCAAGCTGGGTCATCTCCAGCAAATTCTCCTCCAGAATTAAAATTCTATTTTATGGAATTGGGGGAATATTATTTGAAAATGTTCCTAGTCTTTCCAATCCCCACCCCCCTCATTGTGATTCTACTGAGGGAAACAATAACAAACTTAAAAGAGATCCTCTAGCAGTCCCTACCTTTCTCTTGAGCACTCAGGGACAGTCAGTAGTGTAGGCTAAGGGTATTTAACCAAGGCCCTTTCTTCCCCTACTCCCCCAGAGGACTTGGGCAGAAAAAGAGAGTCCGGTATTAGGCATGGCCACAGAGCCAGATTCACAAGGGCACCTGGTGCAGCCCAGCTCCAGTGCAGCTGGATGGATGCACAGTTAGGAAGGGGAGAGAACAGGGGTGTCATTATTTCAGATGTAATCACATGGTACTGCTCCCATTAATGCCTCCTCTTTATGTTTTTTAACCTTTTTTTTTTTTAATAAAACACTCATCTCTCTTTGCCGGAGGTCACAAACATTTGGGGCATTCAGAGATGGGTACTGTGCAGGCTTTGGGGGAGGGGTAGATTTTAAGAATTCGACTATCTGTTAACTGCTATCTGTTAACATGCATTAAAATACATTCTGATAAATCTAAGGAGGAAAGCAACTATGCCCACCCCAAGCCAGGGGAAGGACAGCCCAGGTGAACTATAAGGAGACCTTGCTATCATCCTCTGGACACCTAGAAAAGCCCTTCCACTAGAAAAGCAACTTGGCAATTGGAACTCGAAACCAACAGAGCAGAGGGCAGGAGACAGATGCATAAGTTAGAGTGTCCCAAGTCCCAGGTTCTGATATGGGCAATAAGGCTGACCTTGGCTCTGTGGGTGACCTTGGATTTTGAAAATTCCTTTAATCTGACTTCTGGGGAAAGGAGATGCAAATGTTTCTTTAGGTCTAAGGCTTCATGAAAGATTACTTTGGAGTCCTGTGAGTGTCCATCCATGTTCTTAACTCCTAGGGAGATGGTCTATCTGAAGTTTGTCAAAGGGGAAGTTGAGGCACCTGCAGGCTCAGACCTGCTGTGCTGGGCTGTGGAAAGGGTTCGTTTATCTCTACTCCCCCCAACTCCCCCTACCCCTTTACCACTACCCTTTTCAGTGATATTTCTGTGAAGTTTAGTTACCAAGCAACATTTCAGCTCCAAAGTGGGTTTGAAAAGCTGTGGTTTTTAAAGGCCCCCCCTTTCCCCTCAATCTACAAAAGATTCAACTTCTGAGAGCTCCTGGACTCACATAGAAAGAAGTCTGTAGATTGGTCTAGTCATCAGCCTGAGTGAGTGCAACTAGGCTGAGTTATTTCACTGGTCACACATCGGGTGGGCGAGTGGGCAGGTGCGGGGATGCTCCGGCAGAGGAGCTGCCTTCCCCGACCCGGAGAGGGCGTACTCATCATAGCTCCCTCTGGATCCCTAATCCTCCACCAGTCCGAGAAAACGTGGCCCCAGGGCCAGCAGCTCCCTTGAAACAGCCCCCGCCGTGCAGAGGTGCCCACAGACCCGGGAGGTCTCTTGGAAGCGAACCGCAGACAGGAATCGCGGCCCGACATTGGCTGCCTTCTCCTCCTCTCCCCACCACCGTGTGCCCCCCAGATCCACCACGATCCGGGGTTTGGTTCTCGGAAGGCTCGCGGCACACACCTGACTCGGCTCTCCGGATTGCAGGGAAAGAGGTGTGGAAGGTGGACCCTTGAATTCCCAGACCCCAGGCCACATTGTAGCCCCAGCTCCTAGCCCCTAGTGCCTAGGGCTCTCGATACCCAAAAACCTGGCACCCCAGGACTTAAGTATCCCTGACCCTGGGTCCAGTAGCCCTGGCTTCCAACCTCCAGTTACCCCCAGGAGCGCCAAACCCCGAACCCCAGATACTCCCCGTGGCTGAGTCCCTGATCCCCTGCTATTTCGGTCCCAACCTCTGGAGTCCCCAAGCTCCAGCCTCCAAACCCTGTCATTCGCTATTCCAGTCCCCAATCTCTCAGCCCCCCGAACCCCTGGTACTGGGCCGGCCCCGCAAAACCATCCGCGGGTGCCCAGAAAGCTTAAGCCAGGCCAGAGGAAGGGAGAAAAGGGCCCCTCCGGGAACTCACCCGTGTTCAGGAGCCCAGATCTGGGCGGCAGCTGCTGCAGCCGGTCCAGGCTCCGTCCGGCCCCCGGCGCGGCCCCTTGGCCCTCCGTGCCTGTGGGTCCGTCTTCCCACCGCGGCGGTGGCGGTGGTTGCTACTGCTGCCGCCCTCAGAAGCCGGCTCGGGAGACTGAGCCTCTGCTCCCGCCTCCTCGGCTCCTCCTCCAAGGCGGGTCCTGGGGAGAAGGCTGGGGGAGTGAGGCCGCAGTGTCTCAGGGGAAGGGCTGGGACCCGGCCTGGAGGAGTGGGCTGAGACGAGAAGGGCACTAAGAAGAACAGGGGGCTTAGGATGGAGAAGCGCTAGCTGTGAGAGAGGGGCCTGGGATGGCAGGGGACGTGGGGTTAGGGGTGGGGGTCGCGGAAAAATAAGTGCTGGGACGGGAAGGAGCTGTCACAAGAGGGGAGCCGATTTTTTAAGGCAGGGAAGGTGTTTCACAGCAGAGGAAATAGGAAAGAAACACGTTTCCATTTGCACAAAATAGCGGCCTGTTATGGAAAGGGAGAAACCCCCAGGGGCTGGAGGGGTTTGGGGTGGGGGATAGCAGGGGGAAAGGCAAGCGAGTGACGTTTCAGGGCACGTGCCCATTTGCTAGGTGAGGAAACTGAAACCCAGAGAGGGGAATTACCGACGGAGCACCTCCAAATTTAGGGGCAGTCAGGATTAGAACTCAGTTCTCCTGAAGAACCCAAGGCTCTTATCCTTTAGTTCAAACGCATGCGGGAAGATTGTCCGTGAGGCGTAGAATCTAGCACTGAAGCACAAGACAAGGACCTTGTACAATGAGAACGGAATGAGGACTTCCCCTAAAACCTCCCAACATGAACAGCCCCTCCTCCCCACCTCCAAGAATGTTCTATATAGAGCAAGCTTGGCCAGAGCCTACCAGCCTCTAAGCCTAAGACAGAAAGGGAGCATAGGCAATGAGTGAGGTGGCTTGCTGATAAATCCCTTAAAACCTTTTGAAAGGAAGGAAAAGTCCAAAGAGAAAGTACTATCTGCCTCCATCTTATTATATTCAGGGTCTCAAAACAAGCTAGTTTTCTGGATCTTTGCCCCCCCCAAAATTAAAAATTCCAGTCACCTTCTGTCACACAGTTTCAGCTTTGAGAAGGATCTCAGAGCATCCCATACGTGAGCAGGGATACTCACCATAACATCCAAAGGTGGTCGTCCAGCCTGCCCTTGAAGACATTGAGAAAACACTGACTCTAGAGGCAGCCTATCCCACTTTTGAATAGTTAATTGTTGGGAAGTTTTCCTACAATCTACCTCTCTATAACCCAACACCCCACCCACCCTCCCTTAGCGAAGCAGAACATTTAACTATTTAACTATCTTTCTCTTTACTGGGTCCTTTCTTGGCTGGGCACCTGACTTTCTCCTAAGGTGGATTTTAGGGTTGACTGAGATCAGTTAGGAGAAGAAAATTAGCAAGTAAAAAATACATCAAAATAATTTCCTAGAATCAGATCCAGTGTATGTCAAAGCCCAGGAACAATAAGCCTGTTCTCTGAAAACTACCCTTTTTTTCTGCATTTTCAGAAATCCCAGGCTGCAGTGGCTGTAGCCCTCTAGTTATATGGGAACTCTCTGGACCTGATTCATATCTTACTTGCACTATTTAATGTCGGTATAATTCTAAGTAAACCAACTCACTTCCCTAGTCTGTAATTTTCAAATCTCTAAGATCCATCTTTGAAGAATATTTGCCTTTATTTCAGGCCAGTGTAATTCTTATTAAGCCATTAAGATGGTCACCTCTAAAATGACCCTTGGTCTTCAGGTGGCATTTTTCTTTTAAACCCAGATGAGTGAACTGTTTACAGTGATTTCCTGTTTGCCAAGAAAATAATTTGTTTGATGAGGAGAGAGAGAGGATGTGCATGTATGTGGGCTTCCTCTTCTTGCCAACCTCAGAGAGCATCTGAAAGTCCTTGTAACTCAGAGGTAGTGCAAAAACTCCTGTGTTGCCTCACTTCTTTAATAACCCAACAGTTAATTGCATGGTTTTTGTCTTTGTAATTAGAGGGCAGAACAGGTGGTGAATACCTAAAGTAATTTTTTTTTTAAATAACCCAAGATGACCATTATTCTCTGGGTTTCTATGAAGACCTTTGGGCTGGGAGAGGCCAAACTTTTATATTTAGAAGTGCCAAAGACTTGGTGCATTGTTGTTCAGATCCTCTCACCACATCTTACACCACCACTCATTTAAACCCTTCAGCGTGTCTTTTAATTAAATTATAAACTGGTTCTTGAAACCTCAGTTTGGTTCATAACACCCTCTTGAGTTTTACACGCTAACCAGTTATAGCACTTGCCTGGTTCCTCTTATCAACTTAATCTGCAGAATCATTAGATGTACTTGCGGAAGAGACTCTCAGAATAGAGGATGTCACAGCTGGAAGGGCCCTTAGCACACATAATATCCTTACAATTCATCTACATCAATCCCCTCCCTGTACAGATGAAGAAAGTGAGGTTTAGAGAAGTGAAATAACTTGTCCATGATGGTCTCCTGATTTCCAGTACATTTCTCTTTTATCAAATCATAGTGCTTCCTACAATCAGCAGGGAGAATTGAACTTATCTAGTGCAATCTCCACCCACTATAGAAATCCCCTCTGTAGAATTCTTGACTGGTAGCTATTCAGCTTCTACTGAAACATCTCCAAGAACAGAAAGTGTTCTACTTTATTTTTTTTAATTTTTTTTCTGTTATCTGCTACATTAACTGGCCTTTCCATTGACAGATTTAATAAACAGGTCTCTCATTTCTTTATCCAAGTTATTGAGGAATATTTGGAACAGAAAAAAGCTAAGGACAGGGCCTTGTAACATTCAACTAGAAAATCTTCACAGTGTCAAATATCTGGGTTAACCAACTGTCTTTGGGCACTTTTGTTCAGTCATCTGCATCTTTATCTATCAATACTGTCATTCAATCCATACTTTATCATCTTATCCACAAGCATATCATAAGAGACTTTTCTATAATCAAAGTACAGGCATTTTATGATCTATTAACTTCACATTCCTTCCTCATACATTTGTTATGATCAAAGTGTTGGTAAGCCTTAAAGGGTCATATAAATAGGAATTATTATAATCATTATTATTTAAAAGGAAAAACTATGCATGGGAAAATCATTATTATTTGAAGGAGGAAAATGTGAGTCTTGAAGGTAGATCTGAAACGAGGATATAGGTTCATGGGAGGAAAGGACAAATAGAAAGAAGATCAGTGAATACATATAGTGAAAAAAACACTGGACTTGGTGACAAAAGACCCCCCCTCTTACTTAGCTTGGGCAAGTTCATCAGTTTCTCTGGGCCTCAGTCTACATTTGTAAAATTACAGGCTTAGCCTGGCTCTCTAAAGTCTCTTTCAGCTCTAAATCCTATGAAACCTAATCCCTAGGGAGGGATAGAAGGAGGGGGAAGAGAAATTGTGGACAGAGACACCCATCATAGGAGAAAAAAGCTGGGGTCCAGTTAGCAGGGTTGAAGCTACTAAGGTCCCAGAAAGGTAAACAACATCTGCTGTCACGCTTACATGGTCTATTCCATTTGTGAACTAAAAATAGCTTTACTAGTGTCCAAAGAGAGGTGAAAGGAAAGATGTTTCTGAAAAAAGTCGGAAAAAACAAAGAGGAAAAGAAGAATTAGACAAAGAGGATATATTTAAGGATCCCTTTACAGAAGGCAAGAGAACAGGAAGGTGGAGTTAAGTGGGCGAACTGACCAATTCAGAGGGATAGTAGTGTAGTAGCTAGAACACTGGGTCTGAAGGAAAAGAAAAAGAATGAATGAATGAAAAAGCTTTTAAAAAGCGCGATGTGCCAAGCACCAGACTAAGTGTTGGGGATACAAATAAAAAGTGGAGGCAGTCGGTTCTCTTGTATTCTAATAGGGGGAGACCACACATATAGAGGAGTAAAAGCCAAAGGTGGAGGGAGTATTTTGATTAGGAAAGATTTATTGTCTAGCAACCCCAAGGGCATTCCCCTTCTTTCCTCAGTGCCTGGCTCATAGTCTTTCTCTCTTCCCCAACTCCGACCTTCATGCTATCATACATATTGATACTCCACAAACACCCTAACCTTCTAGATCTTCAACTTACTCATTTTCCATGACCTACTCCTCCACTTCTCCACAGATACACAAAGAGACAGCTATATCCCTGGTCTTGTCATTACCCACAAATATACCACTTCCATGTTCATGAACTCAGAAATTCTCTTATCTGATCAACAAACTGCTGTCAGTCACCCTACCTCTCCTTTTTGCCATCTTCACTGTGACCTCTAATCCCTAGACCCCTCAATTTTTTCCCAGGCTGTCAAACCAGCACTGGCTACACTCTCTTCCCTTTCCCATACTGACCCCTTGGCAAACCTGTTCTGTTCAACTCTGTACTGTCCTCTTGAGTTCCCTGCCCTCTTATTCAATCACCAACCTTGCCCTACCATGCCTCACTTTTGGTTTACTTGTACCATCTGCTATCTTTACTCCTATTATGTGCTGTTGAATGAAGCTGGAGAAAATCACAAAACTGTGATTTTGACTGGATCCACAATAAATTTATGTTACATAATTTCAACTGTGCCCTCACAATGACAAAACAATTCTTTTACACTCCCTTTAATTCAGGGGTGGGGAACCTGCACCCTTGAGGCCATATGTGGCCCTTTAGACCCTCAAGTGCAGCCCTTTGACTGAATCTAAATGTCATAAAATGTTCTGAAGTTTGGATTCAGTCTAAGGGCCATATTTGAGGACCTAGAGGGTCACATGTGGCCTTGAGGCTGAAGGTTCCCTTCCCTGCCATAACTGACTCACTAGCCCACTCACCATGGTGATTTTTCATACCTTTAGTAGATCCCTGTCCTCCCACATAATGATCTGAGAATTGTCTCAAATTTCACTGAAAAAATTAAGGCCTTTCACCAATCACTCCTTCTCCTTTTCTCTTCATCTCAACACTTGGATGCTTTGTGCAAATATCTCCTCCACTCATCTCCCATGAAGACATGACCCTTCCTGCTAAGGCAAATTCCTCTCTACATGCACAAGTGATCACATTCCATCCCATCTTCTTCAGCAGATTGCCCAATCATCCCTTCTCTCACACTTATCTTCAATTTCTCCTTGTCTACAGGATGCTTCCCTATTGTGTACAAACTTGCCCATGTTTCCCCTATCCTCAAAAAACCCACACTTGATCCAATCATCCCTGCTTTCATTTCAGATATCTCTTCCTTTTCAGGGATAAACTGCTTGAAAAGGCCATCTATAATTCATGCCTCCACTTTTTTTTCTCTCTCACTTTTCTCTTAATTCTCTACAGTCTGTCTTCTGACTTCATCATTCAACAAAACTGCTCTCTCCCAAGTTACTGATATTCTCTTAATGGCTAAATCTAATGATCTTTTCTCAATAGTCATCTTTATTTACCTGACACTCCACTGACATCCTCTGATACTCCATCACCTTCTTCTCTTTGATGTTCTCTTATCTCTGGATTGTGATGAGGCTACTCTAAACTAGTTCTCCTTCTGTGAATCTGATCAATCCTTCTCAGTCTCCTTTGCTGGATCATCTAGGTCACAACCAATAACAGTGGGTATCCCCTAGGGCTCTGTCCTTGGTCCTCTTCCCTTCTCCCTGTCTAAACTATTTCACTTGATTGCTTCAGATCCTGTGATGTCAATTATCATCTCTATGCTGATGATTCTCATATCTACTTATCCAGCCCTAACCCTCTGCAGGCCTCCAGTCACACATCTCCAGTTGCCTATTAGATATCTCAAAGTAGATGTCTCAGCCATCTTTAATTCAACATCTCTAAAACTGAACTCATCTTTCCCCCCAAACCCTCCTGTCTTCCTTACTTCCCTACTACTGCTGAAGGCACCATCATCCTCCCAGTCACTTAGTCTTACGACCCTCTACTCTTCCTTCTCTCATCCTCTTCCCCTCTCACCCAATCCAGTTTGTTGCCTGGTCCTGTCAATTTTACCTCAGTTACATCTTTCATATTCATCCCCTACTCTCCCCATGTTGACCCTCATTGTCTCAAGTCTACTACTACTGCACTCACCTGCTGGTTAGTCCCCCTGACTCAGTTTCTCCCTACTCCAGTTGACACTCCCCCACCCACCCACTAAGCTGCCAAATTGATTTGACCATTCAGTCCCTTACTCAGTCACCTCCAGCAGCTCCCTATCATGTCCAGGATGAACTAAAAACTCTTGGTTTGTTTTTTAAAGTCCTTCATAACCTGGCCTTCCACAACCTTCCCACTCTTACATTTCACCTTCACATACTGTGTGATTCAGTGGCATTGGCTTCCTTGCTGGTCTTCACACAAAACACTCCATCTTCCAGCTCCAGGCATTTTCACTCACTGTCTCCTACATTCAGAATTCTCTCCTTCCTCATCTCTAACTCCTGGCATCCCTGATTTCTTCTGAGTCCCAATTAAAATCCCTCCTGCACGCTTTTTTCCCCAAGATCCTTTCATGCTATTACCTTCCCTTTGTTGATTATATCCAATTTATCCTGTATTTATCATTTGTATGTAGCTGTTTGCATGTTATCTTCCCAATCAGAATATGAGCTCCTTGAGAGCATGGACTGTCTTTTGCCTTTCTTTGAATGAAGTACTTAGGACAGCACCTGATACATCCCAGGAGCTTAATAAATGCTTGCTGACTGACAGGGATGGTAAATAAAAGCCATAAAGGAGTCAACTGACATAACCTTTCCAGTCACAGTAGAAATATTGATTTATGATTCTACAAATGGAAAAGGAGATGGGCCTGAAAGCAAAATGAAACACTGTGGGGAGGAGGGAGCTATAGATCTATCCAGTCATGTGAAGCATTCACCAATCAGAACAATAGGCCCCAAGGTGAGACTTCTGAAGCAGAAAGGATTATTAAGCCCTAGAGACATGGTGTCTGTCTCATAGTCTTTGTCTCATGGTCTTATGGCTAGATGACATGAGTTCAAGACTCCAACCTGTTTTCAGGAGACTGTGTAACTTTGCCAATTTGCTTCACCTTCTGATTTTCTCAACTGAAAAGAGCAAAATCTGGAGTTTCCTTCCAACCCTAAAGAACTAGTTCTGTCCAGCTCAAAATTCTATGACCTGAGGAATAGTAAGTAGGCTGAAGAGAATGTTTTCACACTAGCCAGTGCAGGCACCTATGCTCTTGATTCAAGGATTCTTAATTGGGGGTCTGTGAACTTGGTTTACTTTGATAACTGTACATAATATAGTTTCTTTTGTAATTTTAGTTCACACATTTAAAAGCAGCATTCTGAGAGGAGATTGCCAAAGGAGTGATAAAAAATAGGCAACTAGGTGGGACAGTGGATACAGTGCCAGGCCTGGAGTCAGGAAGGAAAAATCACTTTCCTGAGTTCCAATCTGACCTCAGACACTTACTAGCTGTGTAATCCTGGCAAGTCACTTCACCTTGTTTGCCTCAGTTTCCTCATCTGTAAAATGAGCTGGAGAAGGAAATGGCAAACCATTCCAGTGTCTTTGCAGGAAAACTTCAAATGGGGTCATGAAAAGTTGGACAAGATTAAAAAATGACTGAACCCATGATACAAAAAATGGCTAATAGCCCCTACGTTAATAAAAGGAGTAGAGGGAAAAGCTTTACACAGAAACGAAGAGAAAGAAAATATAGGAACATGAGGTACCATGCATAAGATGGCCCATTTACAGAGGCCAAGAAATATTCTTTCATTGACAGCCTATGACCCTTTTTGAGGAGCCTGACTCAGTAAGTCTCCCTTATTTCCCAACCTTTCCCTCCCAATTAAATTCAGCGTTCATTAAGAGCCCCTAATATATGCAGGGTTTTGTGATGGCTTCTCAGAACATGCATTTTAAATAAAATATGGTTCTGCTATCCATGGAACTGAAAGCCTTGTTGTAGAACAGAAAGTTACCTTCAAAATCATCAGGTCTAACTCCCTCACTTTACAGAGAAAACAAGCCCAGAGAGATGCCTAAGTGCTTGCGATGGCAACCACTAAATATTAAACAAAAACAACATAAACGAAGAAAAAACAACAAAAGGAAGGCTTCCAGCACGTTGGTTGGATCTCCTATGGAGGATTTATGGAGCAACAAACAAGAGTCACACAGGGCATGTGCTGGTGGAAGGAGAATCCTCACTGGTAAGGATATTCATTCCAAAGGATCTGTCTTCTCCCTATTAGATTGCAAATTTTTTGTGAATAAAGGCTATGCAGTCTTTAATCTTTCAATCTGCAGCACTGAACCTTGGGTTGGATACATAGTAAGCACTTAAAAAATATTCATTCATTTGGATTCAGTTTTCAGTTAGGAAAAAAACCCCCACAATAAATAGTTGCTAGAATTGGCAAAGGTGAGTGAATCAGCTCCAGGGGCTCTCCAAACCTCCCCTTGGATCAGGCCTCAGATCACGGAGAAGCTCCTCTTTTTGGCATTTAAACTCACAATCTGGTTCCACCCTCCCTTTCTGGGCTTAAAATACTCATTTTTTCACACATCCTATGGTCCAGTCAAACTGGCCTTACTGTTCTTCATATATAACATTCCAGGTGCCATCTCTAGGCCTCTGCACAGGCTGTCCTGCCCCCGTGTTAAAATACACTCCCTCCTTGTCTCCAGCCCTGAGCTTTCTTCAAAGCTCAGCTCAGGCATGAGCTCCTACATGAGGCCTTTCCTGCTGCTTCCAGCTGCTGGTGCCTCCCCCAACAAATTACCTTGTATTGATTTGGCATATAATTCTGTGCATATTGTCTCTCCTGATAGAATGTAAACTCCATGAGAACAGGGACTGTTTTACTTATGTCTTTATATTCATGGCCCTGGAACACAGCAAACACTCAGGTAAATATCTTGATTAGTGGACTTATACAGGCGGACTAAATAAGGAAGCCTAGAACAGGACCTAGGTGAATTAGGCAGGAAAAGAATAAGTAAATAAAACTCAGAAGAAACCAAATATAATAGCTTCATTTGATAAACTCAAGAAAACAAACTACAAGGCAAAACTTCTGGGAAAACTGGCAGAAATTAGGTCTGAATTATATCTTAAATCATTATACTATGATAATATCCAATTGGATAGATAAATATGAAAGATCATGTGATTTTTTAAAATTAGAGAATAGAAGGAAGTATCGTGCACAACTACAGATGAAGGAATAATTCTTAAACAAATAAGGAAATGAGATGATCATTATAAGAAAAACATTATCTTAAATATATAAAATGTAAAAGATTTTGAACAAACAAAAGGCCAATGCATCTAGAATAAGAAGAGGAGCAGTCAATTAGGAGAAATTCTTTGAAGCAAAATTATAGTTTTACAAAAGACTGATATCCAAGATATAAGAAGAATTGATAAATAGGTATGTGTGTATATATGTATAGATATAGGTATCTATATACCTATATTATCTATTATAGATATCTAATATATCTATATTATCTACCTATATGCCATTTCTCAAACAACAAATGATCAAATGAGATAATTGATCAAAGGAAAAATGAAAACAATCAACAATCATTTGAAAAAAACATTCCAAATCATTAAATATAAATTGAAACAATTCTGTTTCATCTCACCCTTCTCAGATTGGCAACAGCCATGCAGTGCCGTGAATCAGTCCAATCATTCGAAAAAACCATTCATACTAGAAAAAATACTAAACTTCATATACACTTGCACCCAGCAATTCAGTCCTTAAGACTATATCTCAACAAAGTTGAAGCTAAAGAGAAAGGTCTCATTCACACACAAGTATTTCTAGTAGCACTTTTCCTGGTAACAAACAAACAAAAATAAACACTAGCAATCTGGTACCCATTATTTGAAGAAAAGGTAAACAAACTATGGCATATAAATAGAATGTTATTATCCTATAAGAATGATGAATAGGATGAATTAAGATAAATTTAGAAAGCCTAATAAGAGCTGATACTAGTAAGTAGGCAAGTTATATGTACCCAATGAATGCTATATTAAGATATATCCAAGTCCACTTCTCTCTCCTGAGTTCCAGTCCCACATTTTTTGTTTTTTTGTTGTGGTTTAGTTGTTTTTCAGTCTTGTCTGACTTTTTGTGACCCCATTTGGGGTTTTCTTGGCAAAGATATTGGAATGGATTGCCATTTCCTTCACCAGCTCATTTTTATAGATGAGGAAACTGAGACAAACAGGGTGAAGTGATTTGCCCAGGATCTCACAGCTGGGAAGTATCTGAAGCCAGATTTGAACTCGGGAAGATGAATCTTCCTGACTCCAGGCCTGGCATTCCATCTGCTGTACCACCCAGCCCTTGGCCCAAAGTTAAAAAGTGACAAGTAGTGAATTGAAATTCCAGTATTCTAGATCCAAATCTAGTTTTTTTTCATGGACCAGATCAGAAGAATAGGGAATGGGGTAGAACAGGAAGGTAGGCCACCCTGAATTCCCTGTGCCCCAAGGGGCTAAGATGGGCTACTAATATGGGAACAGGGAGATTTCCTGAAGTAGACTAAATGGAAGGGCAGGAATAAAAGCCAATAGCCAAAAGACTGCTTTGTTCTCACAGACCATCATGTTATACAGGGTTAGAGGTAGAATTTGTGTTTAACACCATCCTCCCTCATCTCATTGGGAAAAAATACTTGTCTATTGAAGACTTTGATTTTTACAAATCATATTCATTACTTTCCTCGCCCCTCCTCCCCATCCCAGCAAGCCATCAGCAACCATATCTGATGGCTATATGCAATATTCTACATGTATAGGCCTCCACCTCCTCATTAAAGGAAATAAAGTACACCATCTCAATTCTTTTCCAAGCCTAAGCTTGGGTGTTATAATTACAAGTTTAATTTCATTGTCTTTCCCATCTATAACGTTACAGTTACCGCACATACTGATTTCTTGTTTCTTTACACAACTCTGTATCAGTTTACATCTTACCTGAATTCTTTGCTTTATTTTTTCTTATGATTCAATAACTCATGCACAACAATTTGTCTAGTCTTTTCCTGGTCAACAGACTCTACTTTGTTTTTAATTCAATTACTACAAAAATTGCTGCAATGATTACATTGGTGTATTTGGGACCCCTGTCTTATACCGCTTTTTGGTAAATGCCTAGCAAGGAATTTCTGGTTGTGAATGTTTTAATCTTTTTTTTTTAACTCATTCTAAATTATTTTCCAGAATTGTGGATCAATTTATAATCACACCAGTAGTGTATTAATGGCTTATCTTTTCTATAGCCCTTTCGATATGGACTAATTATACCCTTTATCATTTTTGCCAATTTGAATGATAAATTGAAACCTCAAAGTTGCCTTAATTTGCATTTATTTTTTGTGATTGTTAGAATCATATGTCATAAGCCCCGCTGCTGGCCCCTCAGGACATTTGAGCCTTTCCATCTGCCCCGAAGCTGAATTTTCTTTTATAGGTTTAACTCCCTCAATTAGAATATGAACTCCTTGAGAAGAGGGACTGTTTTGCTTTTTCTATCTCTACCCCTACATCTTAGTATAGTGGTTGGCACATATTCATTAATTCCATTTTTTTTCTTATCCTAGTTGCATGACTTCATGCAAAAGCCTTTCTATTTCATATTATCAACATTATCTATTTTATCTTTTATGATCTGGGAGAAAGATTTCCAATGGAAATGGCAACCTGATGGCCAGTGGTTTCTCTTGTTAATGAGGGGAGGACATCTAAGATCACTGTGAGCTGCCAGTACATCCCTGCCCGAGATAGGGATCTGGGTCTAGAAGGTTGATTTCCCTAATGGAAAGGCTATGGCTGAGTTTCCAAAAAAGGAAACAAGGCCAGACCAGGCTGTGGTAGAGTGGGTTCTAAAACTCAAGGTCAGAGGATGACACATTTGAGGATGGGGCCACTACAAGACATACATGACAGCGTATGTGAGAGATAGTCCTGAAAATCACATCTAAAACAATTTTTCTGTTGACATGGATCATTGTTTTATTGACATTTTCCTGATTTTTGATACCAAAGCTTTCCTGTACAAGTCTGACCCAGGGTGACCTCCTTTCTATAGCACTCCCTGAACACAATCCAGCACTAGATTCTACAGTGTCCCATACTGTCTCGTAAGTCTGATTTGTTTCTTCACACACACCATGAACTTTTTGAGGATGGGGTCTGCACTGCCTCCATCTTCCCCACTCCACCTAAGATGGTCAAGCTTAGTAGGTAAAGATGCAAATGGCTGGACATGAGAGCCAAGCAGTGTTGTACAGACTGTGAGGGTTGGGGGCAAGGGAATTCAGGGGCAGTGGTGTTCAGGTACACTAGTAACGATTGGAAATGATATCTAGGCCCTGATAGCTGGCAAGCTATTGGCAGAGGTGCTGTGTAGAAACAGAGGCTGGGGCTATTGAAACTGTATAAAAAGAACATGTGCCTTGTTCCTAACCATGCTCCTAACCATGGACAGATTGTGACTTTGTAGTAATTTCAGTCTTGGAACTCCTCATATTCCTATTCTAAGAAGTTGTGTAGATGTAGGTAAGAAAACTTCCAGCACAGTGAAAAAGGGAGGAGAGTAGGAATCAAAATAAAATTACAGGATCTCAGAGGTTTGGAAGAGGCCTTAAAGAACATTCAATCTAACTCTCTTGTTTTATAAATAAGGAAACTGAGTTCCAGAGAGGACAAGGGAGATGCCCAAAGTAACGCAAGGAGTAAGCGATAGAACCATACATTCTAGGGCTGAGTCTGTCACAGTACCCCTAAATTACAGCTTTGAAGCTGGAAGCAGACGTATTTCCTTCCCCAGGGCTGGGCTTCATAAAGACAAATTAGAAGTTCAAACTCTGGAGCCTAGGCTTGCTCCTGAGGCCATGATACCCGCAGAACTAGTGCCCTATGAAAAGAAAAATAGAGAGAATGAAGCGGCCTGGTGAGGTTCTCAAGGTGGGCAAACCCTAAGAGGAAGTAGAGCAGAGTGCTCCCTCCTGCCCTCAATATCCCACTATGTGGCCCCCCAGGGGACTAACTTGTTACTCTGAGAACCTGCACCAAGTTCTATTTCCAGCACAAAATTAGGTATGTGTTCGTAGGCACTGACCTGGAAACCAAAACAAGATTACCTTGCCTGGTTTTTTTGCAGTAAAAAAAAAAAACTCAGGGATCCCTCCCCCTCCACTTCCTCATCCTAACCGTCTTCACAAAGGTTCCCAATCAGAAGGTCCTAAGAAGGCCAAGTTTCATGTCAGCTGCAAATCTGGTAAGCATATACTCTATGTACACAGCTTAGTCACTTATAAAAATGTTGACAAGGTCAAGGATAAATCCCTGCGGCACCCTAATAGACACCACCTTCCAGGATGAGGTAGATTCATCATTCAGTATTCCCCTGGTGATCTCATCAGCTCCTATGGATTCAATTATTATCTCAGATCTAGATGTCACAGTCCAGACTGCCAGTCTCCATGGACATCTTTGGTGGGGTTTGAGGGGGGAGATTGTTGTGCATATAATAACTGTATTTTTAAGTCTTTGATATCTTTTTTGTCTCTTATTTCTCAATTACGTGAAAAAAATTTTTAACAACCACTTTTTAAAATCTAGAGTTCCAAATTCTCTCCCTCCTTCCCTCTCCTTCCCCCTCCTTGAGAAGGCAAGAAAATTGCTGTAGACCATAGATGTGAAGAGGAAGCTAGGTGTTGCAATGAATAGAGTGCCAGACCTGAAATCAAAAAGACTCATCTTTTTGAGTTCAAATATGTTCTCAGACACTTACTAGCTGTGTGACCCTGGGCAAGTCACTTCACACTGTTTGCCATAGTTGCCCCATCTGTAAAATGAGCTGGAGAAGGAAATGGCAAACCATTTCAGTATCTTTGCCAAGAAAACCTCAAAATGGGTCGTCAACAGTTGGACACTACAGAAAAACTCCTGAACGGACATACATACATGTGAAGTCATGTAAAACATTTCTATATTAGCCATGTTGCAAAAGAAAACAAAACCAGAAAAAAAGATAAATAAAAAAGTATGCTTTGATTTTCAATGAGACTACCTCAGCTCTTTCTATGGAAGTGGACAGCATTTTTCATCCGAAGTCATGGATCATTTGATTGTTGAGAAGAGCCAAGTTGCAGTTGATGACTGTACAATATTGCTGGTGCTGTGCACAGTGGTTCTCCTGGTTCTGCTCACTTCACTTAGCATCACTTCATGTTAGTCTTCCTAGGTTTTCCTGAAACCATCCCCCTCAACCTTTGTTATAGCACAATAGTATTCCATTAAAATCACATCCCACAACTTGTTCAGGCATTCCCCAATTAATGGCCATTCCTCCAATTCCTAATTCTTTGTTACCACAGAAAGAGCTGCTGTAAATATTTTTGTACATAGATCCTTTTCCTTTTAGGAAATAAGGATCCTAGATCCTCTAACCCTTTTGTCTAATAACATGCTACAAAACACATTTCCTATCCAGCGAACTCATGATGAAATATGCTAAACAACCTCCTAACAGAGAGGTGATGGTCTGAATATAGATTGAGACTATTTTTCTTTTGGTCACGGTCAAGGCAGAGAATTTATTTTGCTAACCTAATAAACAAGTTTGTGACTGGGATTTTATTTTTTCTTTTTTTTTCTTTCTCAAGTGGAGGGGAGAAGGAGAGGATCAAGAGAAGGTCAGTTTTCATTGACTGGAAGAAATAGAAATCAAATTAATTAAATTAAAACTTGTTGGGGAGGAAATCACATTTTCCCAAATCTTAAAGACATTAAAATAATTTTCCTCATATTTTAAAAGGAAAGAGTAGGCACAAGAAAATATTCTCCTGTCACTGATGTGCTCTGTACTCAAAACACTGCTTCTTCAAATGGAGAAAGGTATTTGCAGAGGCACAGACAAAATGAACTTGCAGGAGGACACAGATTTTAAAGACAGTAAAGTTCTAAGCAAAAATTATTTCCATTGGCCTGAAGCACTAAAACCTCCCCTATGATAATGAGAAACAAACTTCTCAGCCTATTTCTTCTTGGCCTCCACAAGCAATGCTAAAATCCAAATAGCTCCGTCCACAAAAACTCGAGAGAAAACATGGAGCAACAGAAAGAGCAGTGGACTTGCAGACCCTGGGTTTGCATCTACTCCACTACCTCGCTGACCTTGCAAGCTGCTTCCTCATTCTGGGGCCTCTATTTCTTCATAAAATGAGAACTTTCATTAGATCTCTTATGATCCATTCCAATTTTAAACCTATGATCCCATGATATTTAAGGTTTGCTTCCATTTCAAATTCTGTGATCCTATTGAACCCAGGGTTTTGCTGGGAACTCTCTTCATTAATCAGAGCTCTACAAACAGATTTTTAAGATAATATGGTAATAAAGTACCTTATTCCTTAATCATATTATGAATGAGGTCTGTCAAGTATACAGTTAACATTTAAAAGAGTAAAATTTTTCATTCAAGATAGTACCCTGAGCTTCCAAACAATCAGGCAAGCGCAAGGATGTAGATGGTCCCTCCAGACTATAGTGTAAATCATGGTTTGAATGATGATAATGTTAATGCATTACTGGGTTTATAAAGGCAAACCTGAGTTATGACTGAGACTACACAAGATACATTAATGAATAGCTTCTGCCTTGGTGCTAATAACAGATGGCAGCTACCTCATAACTTTTTTAAAACGTTGTATATCACTTTCTGAATCCCCAAAGCGCATTAAATGTTGCAAACAAATGCTGCAAGTCAAACTGCTAGGTTCTCAGGCACAATAAGCCGCAGGCCACGGGCTTGAAGAGGATCATAAAATCTCATCTTCATAAGGTTTTAGAGTGATACTATACTGTCTCTCCCAATAGCTGGCAACAACTTTGCAAAGAAAGGCCAGAAAGCTTAATCCCTGGCCAATCTTTTTTGACTATCTATGGACAAAGAATGAAAAAAGCAGTTCTTGGAAAGGACTGTTCTCAGTACTTGGCTATTTTCTACATTTCTTCAATAACAGACAATCTGCTAACTACTGAGTTTCTAATTGCAAAGCTATAATCTTATGTTTATGTCTTAGTGGAGAATGCCTGAACACAAGAGATTAGAATGAACTTAAATGCAGTCAACAACGTATGATCAAATCTGTGACACTCACTGCCCCTCAGCATAGTGTCCGATATCTTTCTCCACTGTAGCATCCCACACTATATTGTATGTTATACTTTAAAATTTTTATTAAACAACTGAAAGGTTACGAGGTAAGGAGCCCATTATTCTACAGTACTAAACTGCAGCAAGCTTCTTTGTAGGATTTTATTACTGACTTTGAGTAATATGTTTTAATAAGAATACAAATTGTGCTAAGGGGACAAGCATAAAGGGACTTCTATGTGTGATTGGTTCTACAGAAGCATTGTGAGAAAGAATGAGCTCTGTTGCCTGTGTGATTTTCCCAAGCTTAGGAGCCTGCCTCAGTTCGGGAAGAATTGTTGCTGTCTTTTAGACAAAGAAAGCTCCTCATTAAACCACATTTTGCTAGAAAGATGGAACTTTAGAGTTAAAAGCAAACTCAGCAGCCATCTAATCCAACTCATACCCAAAAAAGAACTCCCATTATGACAAGCCCAAGAAGTGGTCAGCTCTCACCTTGGGTTCTGGAGCCCATTAGCCATTCTACTCTTGCAGGGCACTAATTGTTAGGCAGCTTTTTCTTCCAAACTGCCTTCTGCCAACTTCCATCCACACTCCTGTTTTTGTTTTTTTTTACTCTGGGGTCAAACAGAATAAATCTAACATCTCTTCCAATTGACAGCTTTTCATATATTTAAGACAGATATCATTCCCTACCCCCAGCTATCTTCTCCAGGAACCATTCCTAGTTCCTTCAAATGTTTTTCATATTGCAGACTCCAAGCCCTTCACAATCCTGGCTCTCCTTTTGCTGACACTCCATATATTCACTTAGAAACAAGTCAAACTGTACTATAAGAAATAATGAACTTGATGATTTTAGAAAAACATCGAAAGAGTTGCATGAAAAAATCAAGAGTAAAATGAGCAGAACCAAGAGAAAGTTGTATAGAGTAACAATATTGTTTTAAGAATAATTTTCCACAACCAAGTAATTTCAATTATTATAAATACCCAAATGAACTACAAAGGACCTATCCAGAGAAAAACATGATAAATAGACATATAGTATATATGTATACATATTTGTGTCTAGTGGTAGTCATCTCTATGGGGGAGATAGGGATAAGGGGAGGGAGGATAAAAGCTACATGAAAACTTTATTATATATTTAAAAGGAAAAGTAACTTGTACATAATAGATTTGAAGTTACATGAGCAAAAAATTTAAAAATAAAAATATAAAGTCAAGCTGAAAACTACCAATCTATGCTGAAAAGCACTCAAGTGTAGATTAAATAGGTGGCAGGAATGGAGGGCTTGATTGTGCTGTGTTCTACTTCTATATAACGAAGCTAGTTACATTCAAATTAAAGAAAGCAAGGATCATTTTCATAGGATGGGAACTGGTGCTATGAGTGCTCTCATAGGCTGCTGAAATTAAGAAGGGCTCCAAGCAACAAATCAATACTTACTATTTTGGGGCTTCTTAAATTTTAATTGCTTTTGGCTGTTGGAAGGAACCCAGGCATAACTGCACTGTAGAGGAATAAATGGTGCTGCTCCGCATATTAAAATACCAAGAATAATTCAAGATGTATATTGCTTCTCATAGGAAAGCCTCCATGCAATAAAAAAAAAAGTATGTTCATATAAAATGTAAAATGTATTCTGAACATTAAGTAAAAATCAAAGTTCTTCCAGTCACAGGGACTGGGGATGCAGTTCACTGATAGAATGTAAAGGTCTTCCCCCTTCCATTTATTCACAAAAATGTGTCATACTCTGCAACACAGAAAAACAGGCCACATCATTCTGACCCTTAATGATACCTCCCCCTCACAGAATTATCGAATTTTAGATCTTCTTCTACACCTCTACATATCTACCAGATGATTGCTACCTTCCATCCTCCCCCACATCCGAATAGAGAGATGAGTTTGAGAGGCAATACAATAACACGCCAAAAGCATTTCCAAAAACAGTTCATTTCCCCATATGTCCTCAAGATGACCATCTCAACAACCGTTCGTGTAAATATTTCAATGACAACCAGACGTTCTCTATTATGCTTCAAATGTTAAAACACCATGGCTTAAGAGAAAGACACGGTCACTTAAGAAGTAACCAAAAGTTTTTGGTTTTTTTTAGCAACTCTGTAAGTCAGTTTAAAAGTGAAGGGTTTTCAATTCAATGCCTAGGGCAGAGGTTTCTCCAAAAGCTAGCTATCTGGCACTGGAAGATTCTATACTTCAATGTTTTGAAAATTTAAGTCATCTTTTATAGCATCAGTCTCAGAGACACCACTACAGACCAGGAAAGAGATACATTACTGTGATGGCTCAAAGGAAATGAGTCCCTAGGGATGGTACATTAGCACATGTCGCATATTGCTAATGGTTAAAAAAAAAAATCATGTTCTTTTTAACTCAGTTGAATCAAAACACTGCATGACTGGATCGAATGGATGCAAAAATCAATATAATTCTTTGCAAGTAAGTTTCTCCCTTTTGTATATACATGAATAAAGAACATTCCTGCTACTAAATGTTGTCTAGTTTTATCTTTGTGCACATTTAAGTCCAGTTTCTTCCAGAAAAGCACATGCAACCATTAACACTGCATAACAACAAATTCCTTCCTGAAAAACTGCAGTATCAGCTCTGACTAAAGTAATGACAAACAAAATCAGACCCTATTCAAGAAGCAAGGTTAAACAGACTACTCAAATCAACAACTTTGTTAATAAATGATTCACAATTACATACTTTAATGTCTTAGAGTTATTCTTTTTAAAAGATACATTTGCTACCTTATTATATAATAAGGTAATTTATTCAAAATTCAATTCTTTCTAGAAAAAATCATTTACACTCTCACAAAAACCCGCAGGACCACACTCCAAAACCAAAGTAAAATGAGCAAACTTTCAGTAAAGAATTACGTGGCAGAAATTACCTTGGCAGTGGCATGGTACAGTGCAGAGAACACTCTCTCTGACATCAGAGGATGGCGGATTTGAATCTCACCTCTGACACTTATTACCCTTGTGATGTTCAGTAATCACTTACATCCCTGAGACTATTTCCTCATCTGTAAAATGAGGGGCTGGATTCAATGTTCTCAGAGGTTTCCCCCCGCTCAATTCTAATGTGATGATCCTGTGACACTGTTGGATAAGAGGATATGCCAAAAAGTTTATTTTCCAGATGCATACCCCTTTGTTGCACGAATATTTTATTTACTACCATTTCTGATAGAAATTCATATAAAGTGTATATTTAAAAAGGCTTACCCCCTTCTGGGCTTTGTTCAACAGAGGGCATGGACCACCATCTTCCCCTTTCCTACTAGCTGTCCTCATTAGAAACAGTAGCTATGCTACCCTCTACCCCAGTAACACCTGTGGGAGCCCCAAAAAGCCATCAGCCCCCACTGGAGTGCTTTCAGCTATGTTTCTTTTAGCTGTTCTGTCTCTTCTCTGCCAGTTGTGACTTTTCATTGCTGTCACTGGCTGACAGACACTTCTCATCCCTTCCCACTCCTTGGAATTTTATTTCCTTTCTAATTTGCTATTGAGAATATGCTACAGTCTGAAAAAACCCATCACCTAGTTTATTAGAAATGTCACCTAAAATACGAGCAAATGGGCTTTAATGAATGGCCTCTGATGGGCTCTGAATAAAATGCGCAGATGCTGCATATATTTGACAGTTGTTTTGGTTGCTCAGAGACCCTCACTGCTAGTATTAGAGTCCTGAGTTTCCCCTCTCTATTTCCTTATACTTAAATTCCAAAACTCCTTTTCAAATATCCACTACAATCTCTAAGGAAAAAATAGTCTCCAAATTAAAATTATTTCAGGGGAACCTGAATTTGTTGGCATCTGAACACTTGTTAGAATCTAAAGAATGTTATCTTGAATCAGGAGTCTTACACATTCAAAACTGACTTGAAGTCATTAGCTATGTGGTCTTGAGCAAGTCACTTCCTCTCTCTGGGTCTCAATTTTCATATTTATGTGAAATGAGAGAATTGGACTGTACACGTATCAGGGTCCATTCAGCTGACATTCTCTTATTCCAAATGTTTTTATTATATAATCAGTATTAACTTTTTCTTTTTAAATAGGTAGGAGGGCTCCCTCTGCTGGACATATATGTAACTGCTTTTCAAGATTAAAATGAATTCCACTGCAAATGACACATTAAGAAGAAAAATATATTTTACTAAAAAAGGATAGACATAACAATAAAATATATTTTAAACCATTCATCTCTGATCCCTCCAATTGTATCTTCTTTGCTTCCCTTTGTATACCTGCACAATTCCTGGATCTTTTCCAAAAAGGTCAAAGATGTTGGATGCTGAAAGGTTTCTTATTAAGAGTCCATTGGAAAAACAGTGTAGCCCTCAAAGCCAAAAAGTGTATTCTAATTATTCCTCTAAAGGAGAAGTCTGCTATCTTGAATTAAGAGGCTGATTGCACAGCAAACAATTATGTATAGACTCATTGTGAATGAATCACTGCTGACAGGCACCTAATAACTGAAACTTCACTCAGATTTTTTGACACAGAAGTTGGTTTCCCTAATGCTGTTTCTGTGGAAGCTCTGTATCCTCAGGTGCCCTGCTATACTTGCTCACAGGGATTGCTTACACTAGCTCCTGCTACTTTGCTTGACGCCTGGGTTTCCGATGTTCGCAGAGTCTGTTTTGGAACCCGGATGGGGATATAAATGTTTGAAGCACTGTGCTCTTTAAGATATTCTCCCCCTTTTTCTTCATAATCTTTCCTGGTTATCCAACCTTCCTCACGATTCATATGTTCTAGGGCCCAATCTCGAGCTCCATACCAGGCATCCAATATAGGATTAGAAGCAACCTGGACCTAAAATAGAAAAACATCCCCCATTAATGAAGATTACATCAATTTGGAGTGTATGGTGCAGTAAGTTCCATAATAATACAAGTTATTACACATAACCAAATATATCACCAATAATGTCCAATGAAACCTAACAAGTACACAAAAGAAAAATCACACACACACACACATACACACACACACACACCCTCCTCCCCCCTCCCACCTTTACATCCTAAAGGAATCCCACTTCTGGAATCAATTTGGAACAAATATAAGATGAAATTTACCTTAGCAAACTCCAAGCACATTAATAGAACAAAATAATTAATAGGCAAAGAGTATTTATGGCAGCAGTTCTCAAACTTTTGGTCTCAAGACTCCTTTACACTCTTAAAGATTGATGGCCCCAAGGAGCTTTTGTTTATGTTATATCTATCAATATTATATCTATTGATATTAAATTGACATCAGTATTATATTAATAAACATATTATTATATCTATCAATATTAACCATATAAATTAAAACTTAAAATTTTAAAATGTTAATTTACTTAAAAATAACAATAAATTCATTACATTTTAACATAAAATATATTTTGTGAAAAATAACTTTTCTAAAACAAAAAAAAATTAGTGAGAAGAATGGCATTGTTTTACATTTATTTGCAAATCTCTTTCACGTCTGGCTTAATTATAAGACAGCTGGATTTTCATATCTGCTTTTGCATTCAAAATCTGTTGGGATATGTTATTTTGGTTGAAGTATATGAAGAAAATTCAGCCTCATAGATATGTAGCTGGAAAAGGGAAGAGTATTTTGATAGGCAAATATGTTAGTATTATAATGAAAACAGTTCTGACTTCACGCACCCCTGAAAGGCTTTTGTGGATCCTCAGAGGTCATAGGACCATACTTTAGAAACTGCTAAGTAGGGCATAAAATTTCAAAATATAGGAATACAAGATTTGCCATCCTATCAGCCCCATAGCCCATGTAGCTCAGTATTCTGACTGGTAGTGTCATCACACATTTGCATACAAGAAATATCCTAAATGAGTGAGAAATCTGAGAAGACTTATATGAAATGATGCAGAGTGAAACAAACAGAACCAGGAATACAACTGATACTATAATGTCAACAATGTAATAACTGAACAATTCTAAAAGACTTCAGTACTCTGATCAATATCAACATCAACCAGAGGACCAATGATGAAGAACACTGCCTTCCTCGGAACAGAGAAGATAATAAAAGCAGGATAAGACACGTTTTTCTAAGTGGCCGATGTAAGAATTTGTTTTGCTTCATATTTATTTGATACCAGCGTTTTGTATTTTCTCTCACCCAAACTAGGAACGAGGAATGGAAGCAAAAAGGAGAAAAAAGTGTTTTGAGAACTGAAAAAAAAAATGTAACTTTACATTGATAATTTAGAGGTATGCTATAGACAAAGCTGACCCAGATTTTAGCAACAGATTTGACAACGTTTACCATGCTACGGAGAGATGCAAGTTAAATAACAGTGCAATTAAGTGAATTCATCTGTAAAATGGGGATGATAATATTAGCACTGCTCTCACAGGACTGCTGTGAAAATCAAGCGAGATAACCTATAAAGAACTTTGCAAGCCTTAAATTGCTATACAAATGCAAGGGAGAAGAGAGGAGAGAAGAGAGAGATAGAGATCTACATAACCAAAACAAGAGGCAATGATTTGATTTCTCCTCTATGCATTTAACATCAAATTTTCTATAGCTTAAGGGTTTGGGTGTTGTTTTTAAAAATTATTATTATAAAGACTATTATATATACTAATGATGACACTGGACTAACAATTAGCGTATCTGGATTCTAGGACTAGTTCTCCCTATTTTTTCTTTCCACCTGAATTCTAGATCCATTAGGCCCAGATATGCCTAAGTTTGGCCAAGGTCTTGATAATGATGCTACAGAAATTTCAGAAAAGAAAGGCAGAGATAAGTTAGGCATGAGTGAAAATGGTTGGGTATGAAATAACTTTTTAAAATGCATTTGTAAAGGTGATTTATATATACACACTAACATATAATTTTTCCCCCTCAAAATCCTTAAGATAATACAATAGCTGAGGTGGTCACTAAGTTTGGCCATTCAGCATTAAAATATAGCACATAAAATGACATACTAGATCAGGAATATAAGAGGGAGAGCAAAAGACTGAAGAGATAGAAGACTTCAAATAAAATACCAACTAACAAGAACTGTGCTGGCATAACGATAGTAACAGCAACATGTTTACAATAAAGTCTATATACCCACAGGAAAAATTCATCAAGGTTTTCAAAAAAAGTATAGAGATCTTGAAAATCAAAACCAGTGAGAAGAAATGCAAAGTGTTTCCCCACCATTAATTGCAATAATGTAGGCTAAAAAATGTTTTCATCATGTAATCTATACCTGAAAAGAAGACTGGAAGGGTCTCATTTCAAGCAGTTCTTTCTCAATCCTGGATTTCATTCCAGGATACATCACATTTCCACCAGTAAGGAAAACATTTTGGACAAGGGCTTCCTGTATTTCTTTAGGATACCTGAAACCAAAATGTGCTTCAATTCATATTTTCAAATACATTTCCTACTAAACATCTGAATACAGGATGTTCATAAAATGCTAAGATATCTGGATGAAAAGTGAAAAATTTCAACATTCATAATCAGATACTTTGACTAAAACAATTTCAATCAACCAGATATTTTCATCTATCTAGTTTTTTGGCACCATAGAAAATGTAAGCACCTTGAGAACAGGGACCATTTCAATTTTTTGTGCTTGTATCCTGGTGGCTGGCTCATGCTCACTGACTGATGAAGCCTTGAATCTGATAGCTAAATCATTTCATTCATTAATATTTGACTGCCTACTACGTGTTAGGCACCAAATCAATTAATACACAATTTAGAAATAGGAGAGTGCTAAGTATTAATTTCATTAGTGTACTAACAACTTTGCTGTAGTACTATTTGTCATAAAGTAGAGTTTAGATAAACTGGACCTCATCTAAGGAGTATTTTGCTATACTGATGTGTCAAAATAACTTCATTATAATACTGCTCCCTATTATGGAGACTTAGAACTGTGAGGTTCCAGTATGCTAGTTTCATATATTTTTTAATATTAAACTTTAAAACAGAAAAAAATTCAAAGTAGATTTGACTTATTCATGTTAATAAAGAGGCTTACTAAAGACAGTGTCTAAATTGCCACCAAAGCTTTTCATGTCTTAAGTTATCTGGGTTCTCTTTCTTTCTTCCAATTCCAAATATATTTTTCTTCTAAAACCTCCACATTCCATTTCATGTAATGTTTTAAAAGCAATACAAATTACAAACACACAAAAGATGTGAAAAATTTTTTTTAAAATGCTCATATGACAAATCCATCACTGTACACAAGAAAATGCTCTTACTTTTCTCTGTCAAGTTGCACCAACTTCTAGATTTAAAAACTCCCCTAAACCTTTCATATCCAATGTATGTTATTCTTCAAACATCAATATTTTCAAAGAATAAGATCTCATAAACATCAAGAACTAAACATCTGAATGCTATAAATAACACACACTTCCAAATAGTATACACAGCTAAATACACTTTAATCCACATATCCTTTATTCCTGTAATTATCCTAATTTATTGCTAGTGGTTTCTAGACAGAGACTCTATACACTGTAAAGAGTGATAATTTAGCTGCACATTTTAAAAATTTCAGAAATATTTCATATTCAAAATAAAATCTGAATAAAAATCTTGAGGTAAATATGCTCACATCTAAAATCAATGTTTCAACAAGATATTTAATAAGCTACAACTCATCAAAATTAAGGATTTAAAAATATATGTAGGAAAAAAATCAAATCATAAGGGACATGAAATTATACAAGCAGTATTGCAGCAGAAAGAGTCTTAGACAGGGAACCCGAAGAAACAGATTTAAGTCCTGGCTCTGTTATTTACTACCAGACTTTAAACAAATAATAACATCCCTGGGCCTCAGTTTCCTCATTTATAAAAATTAGAGAATGAGACTACATAATTTTAGATGTTTCTAACAGACCTAAATTTGTATTCCCAAAAATACTTCAACTTTTCATTGTCATTTCAAACCATTATTCTGTAACCATTCCTTTGCTTTTGTTTAGCTATTTAAGTCATGTCCAAGTCTTCATGATTCCATTTGGGGTTTTCCTGGTCTTCTCTAGAGCCTTCTCTAGCTTATTTTACAGATGTGAACTGAGACAAACAGAATTAAGTGACTTGGCCATGATCACTGTCTCTGACACCATGAGTGTCTGAGGCCAGATCTGAACTCAGGAAGACAAATCTTATTGACTCCAGGCCCTGCACTCTTATCCACTGTATCACCTAGTTGCCCTGTAGTCATTCCTATAAGGTAACAAATTAATGTTTATTAATGTAATAGATGGAAAATTGAGGCACAGAGAAGTTAGTACCTTATTTAGCCTTCTAATCAACAGGTTAGTATCCTCAGATGGATTATTAACAATAAATTCTACTTTCAAATTTCTGCTAATGATCACATCTTCTCCTTTGTTGCACTTTGTTGACATAAACTGGATATCTATTAACAAAGAATTTTTATTATAAAACAGTTTTTCCTCTATCCCCAAACGAAATGCGAGTTGGTAAGGTAATGTAAATAATGTTCCTCACATGGTAGGGGAATGGGAGTTCTCATTAATTAAATATTTTGGTCAATAGATGATCACATATACCAATCATTACTATGCCCTTTCAACGACTTAGAATACAATAAAACACATTTAATAGTGAAATTCCCCAGAGGCATCTTTCAACACTTCCAAAGGCACGTGAAAATATTGCCAGCAGTGCTTCAAAATATCATTCCAACATCAATTATGCTAGCAATGCTCAAAAATGCCAGGTAACAAAGCTCTTTTACTGACACATCATGATGGATACCAGATTTTACCATATCTATCTCTATATTACAGCAAATCAGCAATGTAAAAAAAGAGAGAGAGCACATGTAGCTTTGATTTGGTATTTTTCCATCAGTTTCAGGAATAAGGTCAAATCCCACCTGCAGTAGAGAGCAGAGAAGGAGGTATAGAGGTAGGACAATCAAATTGAACAGGAGTCAACTTCTCCCAGTATGTTTTTTAGTTTCATTTATTTCAAAAATGTTGTAAATTCCCAACTTGGCCCCACTAATGCACAAATAAAAGTTTCAAGAGCAAATAAAATGGAATTTTGTATTACCTGTTTTTTTTTTTTAACAACACATAAGAAAGATTACAGAACAAAGATAATCAATGAAAAAGCCAGGATGAGGTATCTTTCAGAAGTTCCTCATACTCAGGTCTATGCTTAATCAAATGTACCTTAAAATACAGGCCTCTGGAAAATGGGACTGGAAAAGAAAGACAAACAAAAGTTGTTACCTCACCTGTCCAAAACATACTGAATCGTTTCTGCTATGCCAGCCTGTTCTTCCCCAATGAGAGATGGTTGGAAAATGATTTCTGGAGCGCGAATTCTTTCTGTACCAAGAAACAGCTGATGATATTCTGCTAAGTTAAACATGGGCTTTAAAGACAAAATGTAACAAAGCACGTTAAAATAAATTATAACGATTCTTTAAAACTTTTTAAAACCATTTTTGAAACCCAGTTTTCTTTCCCAGTTTTTCTTCATTCAAGAAATACTTTCTATACATCTATTATACACAAGGTTCCCCATCAAGAACAAGATCATTCATAAAAGTTCAAGAAAATATGAGACTTCAATTAACTAACCTTTGAAGAAAGCAAGTTACGGATATGTAGGAAACAAGAAATGGAATTACAGACTGGAAGGGCAAAACGAGTAAAAGTATGACATATGGAAGTGGGAATGATAATGGTATATGCTCAGTATGGTTTGGAAGAGGAAAACAACATACAAAAGATAGCCCTTTAGGAATCCATAATAGCACCACAGGCAGAGAGTGATTAATTTGAAGCAGAGCAATGACAGGGGAAATAGAAAGGAAATATGCAGTAGACATTTTGAAAAAAGAAACAATAGTAATTATATTCTATGAATCTAAGGAAAGGGAAAAATCAAGTGTAATTCTCAAATTTTAAGCCTGAATGATTGGGAAAATGGTGGTGCCACTGAAAGTGGAGAAACTAGGCAGAAAAATAGGCTTACCATTATTAATTCATTCAAGAAAAATTTGTTAAGCACCTCCAGTAACCGATAGACTACACTGGGCATTGAGGGAAACAAAATAGTTTAGAACATGCTGATTCTGAGGATGATTTCATGTTGTCCTTCTTTGTCTCTCTTTTTTCTTTCAAACTCAGATCTTTCCTGCTAAAATGGCTTATAAACACACAGGTCTGCAATATCAAATAGTTCACAATGACTGCAATGAAGCAAAAGAAAATACCTACAAATACAAGTCAAGGTATTAAAAAGTGAGTGTAATGCCTGCTATTAGGGGCAGAGGCTGGTGGATCACTTGTGTTCATACTAAGCCTGGCACCAAAATGGTGAGTCTCAAGGCTAGAAAAACAGAGGAGAAACTAGGATGCCTGGTTTGGGCAAGCTGTTCTAGGTCAGAAACAGAACAGGTCAAAGCTCCTGTGCTAATCAGTAGTTGGGATTGTGAGATCATGCCCACAAGTAGCAGAATGAGGGGGAAGGAATGAAGAGGGAAGGAGGGAAGGGAGAAGGGAAGAAGGAAGGAAGGAAGGAAGACTACCTAGTATGACAGATGCTATTCTCATGCATTGATCCCATCCATCAAAAGAGACAATGTACCATCAAAAAAAGCTTTTCAAAACTGAGTAGCATTTTACTGACTAGGAGCACCCACTTCATGCAATTTTAATCAATAAACTTTTTTGCTAGTGCTTGGGAACCTGAAATGAAAAAGTAAGGACTCACTCAAACTTGAGCAGAGACCATGACTTAGCCTTTAAATTAAGTATCTTGCAATGATAAATAATTTGAACAAAAATAATGATGAATCCTAATTATCAGTGGTTATAAAATATTTTAAATCTGGAAACTCCATGTTACAAAGGGCTTAAATTGATACTTCAATGAATCTATGATCTCATCTATGTGGGTACTCCTTCACATGGTATAGATCACAACCCTTCTATTCCTTTTTATCCTGTGTGGCTTTTAAAGAAAATCATGATGTCTTTTGCTTTTATATCATGGTCACAACTGGATATGCCACCCCAGTCCCAACAAATGAGCCTTGCCTGTAACAAAGATAAACCATCTGACACACTGACTAGGTGTTATAGCATATACAACATTCTACATAAACAGTGACTATGGAAAGGAGGAAGGTGCTTCCTTTTATCTTCTCCAGGGCCAAGACTGGTTACTATAGTTACTAAGCGTACAGCTTTATTTTAGTTTTCTTTTTATTTATATTGCCAAGTCATTACGTATATTGTTCTTCTAGTTCTAGTTACTTTACATCATTTCAAATAAGACTTCCCAAATTTCTTCGGAATTCTCATATTTGTTGTTTGTTCCACTGCAACATTTGATCTCGTTAATAAACTAAAAGTCATTCTGCCAACCACAATGCACTTTAAGTTTCTTAAAACCTTCTATGTGACTCCTGCCCTGGAGGTGATAGGGATGAGTGTGGGGGGAGAGAAAAGGAAGATTAAGAGGGATCTTTAGATCTCACCATTGTATGAACACTAATGAAGTCTGTCACTGACCTGCTCTCCCTACATGACTGGTCCATCTCTCTTTCTTTACTTCACATCATGTGAGCAATTCTTCCTCAATAATGTTGTGACACTCTTACATCCAACATGAACCTCTTTCTCCACTGCCCCTTCAGTGACCCATAACTTGAAACTTCCTGCATAAACACTCAGGTCAAATTCTCAAGGGATTATGGTTCTCATTTAGAAGGTACAGTACTATTCATAAGCTTGAAGCAACCAGGCCCCATTAGGATGCACTAGTTCAACGAAAACATAAGCATCTGGTAGACCTCCTCACCAACAATGAATCTTTTCAATTTGAGTCCTGTGCTATATGTCATGACAGTGGCAAATACCTTTGGTAAGCCCTATTATGTGCATCACTTGACATAATTGAGGGGCCAAAATTATGTCGGCTGTTACATATTTTTCAAGGATTCTTATGGTTTTACTGTAATGCACATGACACCTTATTAAGAGAGGTTCTAAGGTTTTTTTTCTACTAAATCAAATGCTTTAGTCAGCAGATATGTACAACAGCCAAAAAAAAATCAGTTTTGTATTCTTTGTACTTTTTTGACAATTGAATAGTTGCAAGGATATACTATGTTACAGAATATCATTTGTGAAAAGCTGCCTATCCACTTCGAAAGCCTTCATCAAAGATGCTCTTGATAGACAGACAGACTAGTCTCATAATAATTTTGCAGAGACGAGAAAGCAAGAATATGATAAAAAATTACTGATATCTTCTTGGTCACTTTGTGATAAAAAATAAGGCCTGACGTTTTTTCCAAAAATTAGGTAGCCTCTTCCCTTTCAGATTTCTTGAGGATTGGTGTTCGAACATCATAAAAAATGTATCACCTCCAACACTTGCTCTAGTCTAGAAGCTCTTTCCATCTTTGTTTTCTTTATTGTTATTTTTACTTCCTCTTCCAACACTTCAGGGACTATGACGTCAGCATACAAATGTTCAAGTTCCACTTTCATTAATGAAGTTTTTTACTGAAATGTTGACAGATCTTTTCCATTTTTTATCTGTTCACTGTCTTCCAAGTTACATCCTTAAATACTCTCAGCATACTATGGCTTAGTTTGTTTTCCTAAGCTTTCCATAAACTTCTACTTCCCTTCCACTGCATCTGTCTGCTTTATGAGGTAACATCACTCAAATCTTTCACCATCCTCCACTGTAAGGTTTTATAAATGAGCTTATATTTTAAACTGCTGGCTATAATATCTCTTCACTAGGCAAGAAGATCAAATATCTGCTGACTAAAATGGTTTGCAGACAGCTCTTTTGGTTTCTGTTATGGCAATAAATTTACATCAGTTAAACTTTGTCAAGAAATAGCGATACTCTGTGTTGATCTGTCTTTTCATCCATTTCCAATGTTTTTGGCACTAACAATAAATGGCTCATTTAACCAGATAAGGCTGGAGTTGTCTCAGTTGCAAGGCACACTTTCTTGTTTATTTTATCTTTTAATCTGGCATCGATTACAATCTTTGCTCTAGAGTATGTCAATAGTCTGATAGTACACTGACATTCAAAAGTGACTACTACATTGGTAACAAGCTATTTCCTGCTTGTTAAAATATAACCATTTCATTTTGTGTAATGGCATTTGATGCTCACTATGTGAATGCTTACCATTAGTTACCACCTTGGTTCTCTTCTCAAAAACAGGCATAACACTTCTATACGGTTTACAAATCTTTGGCATCTCCCATTTCTTGAACCATGTTTTCCAACATGTTTTCTACCATCCTCCCCAAAGACTACCTTTGCACTTAAATCAACAAATATTATATATTTATTTAATTTGAAGAGTTCCATCGAGTTCTTTGTAGAATTCCTCTAGCCCCTCATCCTCTGCAAGTTACTGGCATGTAGGTTACACTTATCTTTGAGGCATCTCTTTGTACAAGCAAATAATGAAGGATTTACTAAGAGATGACCACTATCCAATGAAATATCTGCCTCAGACACACCAACTTAGACAACTCCTTTATCTGCCTCTCCAAGGGAAGTCTGTGAGACATCCTTTTGTTTAGTTGGAATGTCTTTTTGTCTTCCAGGTTAACTTACAGCAAGAATGACAAGGATGACACAACTCAGTTCCTTGGATAATATGAAGACTCATTGGACAAGAACATCACTTTCAGAATACCTATAGCTAAGCTTTATTTACAGGCTATCTAAAAATTATTTAATGTTTAGCACCCTTTGTTCCCTTTTCCACTAGCCTATAATCAATACAGAAGCAGAAGGAAGTCATGCAAGACTAAGTGCCATTTTTAATTTTTCATTATTTCAGAGATTTCCATGTCCAAAAGGAAATTACTATCATCAAGTAGCCAGCCTTAGAACGATAAGGTTCTCTATACTTAGCTATGCTGGTTCTTGGAAAACAAATACAAAAGCTTACTAGGACCATTCTTAGAGCCTTTCCAACACAGTAGAACATTTCAAAGACTGTACTCTGCTGGTGCAGCCTTGAAGAACTCTGGCTCTTCTCAATAGCACAATGGGGAACCAGTAGGACTTTGTGAAGGCTCAACTAGCTTCTAAAAATTTTCCCTAGTGGATAGACACCTAACAGTTGCTTTTCAAAGATTCATATTTTAGAGCTAGCAGGAACCTCAAGGGATGATATGGTAGACTCCCCTGCTTTGAGACACTTCCATTTTACAAATGAGGTAGCTATAGGTTTCATACCTTCCTAAGAAATAGAGACTTTCAAAAACCAGACTAGAATAACTAGCTAATCTTATCATGATTAGTGATGTCCCCATCAAAAGGCAACAGAAAAACACATGAAGGTTATAATCAGGATCCAGTGTATTATCAACAATGTGTTATATAGGAGCCCTCTCCCCACAATTCCTACTCCATGCAGGTTAGGCAGGTTTTTTCCTTAAAAGGTACTGAGGTATTTCTTGGTTGGCTCAGGGAACGATGGGTTCAAACTATTGAAAACACTTTTTTGTGGCCTCAGTACATAGGAGTTTGGGAGGGAGAGGAAAGTTTGCCTGGTGGATCATAATGGTTAATCACAAGCAATGGAGCTCTGCTTAGCTGAGTCAACTCAAGGTATCTCCAACATCTACCCTTATTGAATATCCTTCTCTTACTATGGCTAAGATAATCTTTTTTCATTAACTGTTGAATGACTTACCATTTTGTGCCATTATATAAAATCTAAACTACCAGGAGAAAGGTCTGAATCAGGCCTAGCCCAGCACAACCTGTATTCAAGTAGTATAAAAGACATCATTTGAAGAAAAGTATGCTTGGGAAAAAACTGGAGTTGGTCACACAGTAATAAGTGGAGAGGCCAGATATTGTACTGATGCCCACAAAACATTAAAAGAATCAGAGAAGGCTCTCTGTTTTAAGGATTAAATTATCTATAGAGGATTTATGGAAAGACAGGAATGAAGAATAATGCAAGATGAGAGTACATAGATGCAATCTTTACTAACAGAAAGTAGTCCTGATGTTGGTGCTGATCACAGACTCATTAAAGCACTGAAAACAGAGCCCATAAAACAACAATGGGTTACTAGAGTCAAACCTGTACAGTAGTAGCTGGTTTCTCTACTTCAGGTGTTTCCTCAGAAAACAGAGGTTCAAAATCATTCATGCTTTCGACATCTTCCAGAGATTGTTCAAGCTGCTCCAATTCAGGTGTCTAAAATGAAAGAGATTCTGTAACTTTAGTGAACAGCAAAGATATCAACCTTAATTCTAGACATAACTTGTCACAGGAAGGAATATGATCTTATCTGAAGATTTAAAAATTTACACAAAAATGTGAAAAACTTCCTAGGCTCATAAAATGATCATAAACTAATGACTATCTTAATGAAGGAATTTCTAGACTTTAAGAAATCAAAATCATAAAACTGCCCTGGCCCCCATCTCAGTTTACCCCCTTCTCATCATTTATCTACAATCTATCCATTCCTTAAGATTCAACAAATCCCACTTTCCTTTGAAAAGACTTCTGGGACCACACTAACATTTCAGGAAAAATTTTGTGCCAGGGAACCAATTCAGCATTAAGATCCTAATGTCCACTAAACAGAAAATTTGTTGTTATTACATGAGGTAAATAAAACATAGCAACAATATGATTTTTTTAACCTACTAAGATAAGTCCAAGAGTCAGTTTTTGTTAATGCATATGATATGTTTTAGGTTCTGAATTATGCCAGTAGTTCAAAAGTTCAAAAAAGTATTCAAAGATGAAATAATTTCAGGGATAGTAATTCAGAGTTCTTCTTTATTAGAAAAAATTAAAGCTCCCACTATAAGCAGAGTTCTATCCCAGACACTGTACAGAACTAGGTTAAAAAGAAACTCTCTTCCTACTAGCAACAGAAATGATGTGAGAAAAAGCAAGTAGAGCAAGTAGGTAGAAAAGTACAAGATAAATTTATTAGTGGCTATATTTGGTTGTTTATAGAAATCAATGAAGCTCAAAACTCTTCCATATTAGGAAGAATTAAGACCACTGCACAGTATTCTTATGACCAGAATCCTAAACTAATGAAGGTAAAACCTGTTCACACTATTAAGATATCAACATATTTCAGAAAAAACATCTGAAAAACATGAAATAATATGATTACATTTAATGTTACAAGCCAGGGCAGCACTTTTTATAGTAGTAAAAAAATGGAAAGTGATTGCCCATCAATTATGAAATGGCTGAACAAATTGTATATGATCTTAACAGAATTTTATTGCATCATACAAAATGATGAATATAAAGAATTCAGAGGAACTCGATAAAATTTATATGAACTGATGAAAAGTGAAGTAAACAGAAGCAGAACAATTTATACAATGACCACCATAAAGGAAAATAAAACTGAAAAACCTCCAAATTCTGATCTGTCACCAATTATAACTTCCAAGGACTAATGAAACAAGAAAGTAATAGACTATGGATGTGTGACAAGTTACACGTTTTAAGGCAAAGTCAATTTATTGATTTGCTATAATGCTTTGTTACAAGGAAGGAACCTGTTAGGGACAGGAGTATCACTGAAAATGATATGATGAAAAAGGAAGGTCAACAGGACATCCTCAAAAATACAAAAGAATATACAATCTTTTAGAATCATGTATTGAAAAGAAAAAATGTAAATATTTTAAAATGAATCTGTTTAATAGGTCACATGTTAAAAATAATGAAGTTAAAAAGAGGAGAATGGAGGGTGGAGAGAACTTGAGGTTAGGGAGAAGGTAAAGATGTTGTTAAGAGGAAACTGGGTAACAGGCAGTTTTCAGAAGAAATCAAAGCTATCAATAGTTGTGTGAAAACATGCTCTAAATCATTACTGATTACAGAAATACAAATTAAAACAACTCTGAGGTACTACTTCACACCTTTCAGCTTGGCTAACATGACAGAAAAAAAAAATGCTTGAGAGGATGTGGAAAAACAGGGACACTTGTGAAGTGGTCCAACGATTCTGGAGAACAATTTGGAACTATGCCCAAAGGGCTATAAAACTGTATATACCCTTTGACTCAGCAATATCACTACTAGGTCTCTATTCCAAAGAGACCAAAGAAAAGGGGAAAGGGCCTATATGAATAAATATATTTAAAAGTATTTTTTTTGTGTGTGGTGGAAAAGAATCGGAAATTGAGGGGATGTCCACCAACTGGGGAATGGCTGAACAAGTTGTGGCATGTGGTTGTGATGGATTACTATATTTGTGCTATAAGAAATGTTAAGGTGGATGGTTTCAGAAAAATCTGGGAATATTCATATGAACTGATGCAGAGTAAAATGAGCAGAATCTAGAGAAGATTGTATGCTGTAAGAGTACAATATAAAGATGATCAACTATGAAAAGTTGGCCACTGATCAATATAATGATGCAAGACAATTCCAAGACTTGTGATGAAAAATGCTATCCATCTGCAGAGAGAAAACTGATGAAATCTGAGTGCAGATTAAAGCATAATTTTTCTCTTTATTTTTCTTGTTTTTCTTTTCGCAACATGGCTAATGTGGAAATGTTTTACATGCTTTCATATACATAACTGATATCATTGCCTGCCTTTTCAATGGATGTAGGAGGGGCAGGAGGGAGAGAATTTGGAACTCAAAATCTTTTCTAAATGTTAAAAATAAATGATTTTTTTAAAAATAAATGATTTTTTAAACAGAACACTATGTGAGAAAGTCCAGGAACCAGAAAGAAAAAGGTACAAAGTAAGATGAACACAGGCAAAAATAAGATCGATATTTCCATTGGAGTACATTATAAACCACCTGGACTCAAAGAAGAAATAAAACACAAGAATCAAATCACAAGTCAGGTATAAAGGTGGAGAAGTATTAATTAGCTGGAATTCAATACTTCTTGTTGTTTAGTCGTTTTGCAGTTATGTCCAACTCTTCATCATCTCATTTGGGATGTTCTTGGTAAAGATACTGGAGTGGTTTGCCACCTTATATTACACATGAGGAAACTGAGGTAAACAGGGTTAAGTGACTTGTCCAGGGTCATACAGTTAGTGTTTCAGATTGGATTTGAACTGAGGTCTTCCTGACTCCAGGCCTGGCACTCTATCCACTGCACTACCTAGCTGCCTTGCAATACTTCAAACAACTATTGTTTTACTAGTTTGAACAGTTTCTCCACTGATATAATCCAGAATCACTCTGTGTCTGAGTGGATGGATGAATGAGTTGTTTGGACCAAAAATGCTAACTGCTTTACCTATGTTACACAGCAAAATATGGAAAGGAGGGATACTCATTAGTATCAATGTGGTAACTACAGATTCTACTGCTAGGGAATATACGTTATTCTTCCATCTCATAGATCTTCTTTCTTTCCTAATGCCTTGGCCCTATGCACTGAGGAGATTCCAAGTAAATACTCATCATTATTTGGCTCCAATGATTGCAACCTTTCTATCGCGAATCAACCTAGCCTCTTCTTCCTGCTCTCTCATTGGACACAATAGCAATCATATGCAAAGAGACATGGAAAGGGCTGCTGTGCCAAAATGGAATTGGGTAGAAAAAATAAAACTGGTCTTCCCTCTAAGAAGGTGTTAACTTATTCCTATTACTGAGCACCATTTGACTAGAGAAAGGGCTCAAAAGCAAACTCAATCTACCCTACTTGTCCTCTCAGATCCTTACCTCTGGTTTGGTATCTACAACATCCACTTCAATATTGACTTCTGCCTGGAGGATTTTCTGCTTAGTTTGTTCCACTGACAAACTGAGTTTTTGTATATAAGATTGTAGCTCCTCTGGAGAGTCCATGTTCAATTCTACCAGCGCTTTGTGAAACTGATCCATCTGTCCATCTTCTAGAAGCTCCTACAACGAGATTGTTTGGAATTTCAATAAGCTGAAGATTAATAGTGTATATACTCAGACAAAAGAAAGACAAAAAGGCTTTAAAAATTCTAAGTTAGGCAAACAATTTTTAAAAAAATCAAACCTGGAAAGGACATTTCAGAACACTGTACCTACATCATCCAAGGCACACGTACTAACTCATTCTCAGAGCCAAGAACATGTTTTTATCACCTTAAGTGACCATATCTGGCACAGACTTCAATACTTCAAGCATCTGTTATTTCACTGGTTTGGATACACTCTCCACTGATATATCCAGAGTTCCTTTGTGCTTTATTAGATGAACAAGTTGTTTGGCCAAAAAATTCATCACCTGCTGATCAACCTTCTGATAATAAGCACTTAGCAAGGCTTAACCTCAGATGACAGACACACAATGTAGTCTGCTGCTGGGCATAATATATAGAACCTGCAAATCAGCAAAACTATTTAGTTTGTGATTCAGGTTAATTACTGATAATGTTATAAATGGGTGTTGAATGATGCATCATGCCCAAAGCTCTTCAAACAAATGAATGTAAACGGCAATAAAATGCTATAGTGAAAAAGAGTTTGGCTTTATTATTGTAGATTCAACCTTAAGGAGATACACATTAAAAAAATTTCCATTAACTCATAAAAGTCTCCCTTCAAGTTCTATTACAATTTAAATCCATTTTCTTTTATCCTAAGCAAAGTCTGAAATTTTCAATCCCTAGTTTACTGCTCAAAATGTCAATTTCATGTTAGCTTGTGGGATAAAACTGTAGCCTTCTACTTTTAAAATGAAGATCCAGCTACAATTCACCCAGGACTTTAAAAATCTTTACTTTTAGCCACATTCTCCTGAGTATATCCCGCAGCTCCACGATCTTTATTTCATTCTGAAGACTAAAATGCTGGGACATAAGTCTTGTTGGTCCAGGCAGAGAAGTTTCACAGATGAAGTTCTGGCCTTCCTCTGGCTCACATACTAAATGTTAAGAAGCCATTACCTGCACAAAGAGAAGTCTGTCCAGCCGTTCTTGATCAAGTTGTAGTTTTTCTTCTCGTCGTCGAGCATTAAGTTCCTGAAGCCGCCGTAGCTGCTGCTGCCGCCTCTCCTGCTTCTCTTCAGACGACAAGGTGCTACCAAGCAGCTTGCTGGAGAAGGGGAGCTGCATCTTATGAACGTTATTTTCATAATATTCAGGAGATCTCCACTTCTGCAATTCTTTTTTTTTATTTTAGAGAATTATTAAAGAGAAACATTATTGTGGATGAACACTATATTAAATACAGCAATACTTATTAGAATATTAGATTAGGAGTCAGAAGATGTGGGTTCTGGGCCCAGCTATGTCACTAACTAGCTACGTGACCCTGGGTGAGTCTACGATTTCTGGGGACTTGAGTTTCCTCACCAGTAAAATGAAAACACTGGATTACATAATTACTGAGAGCCTCTTCAGCTCCAGAAAGACAATTTGTTGTCAGAAATTCTACCATAAGTAAAAATAACAAAGGAAGCACGGAGATATGTTATAGGAAGTATGAGGGAAAAATACCAAAAAATCAAATACCAACTGAAATAACATGTAACAGAAATAAGTAGAACAAAAGGAAACATTTACTTAGGCATGAAAAGAGGTCTAGAAGAAAAGAACCTGTACAATAGAGTTGTGCTACAGCAAAATTAAGTCCCAGGTGCCAAAAGAAATCTGTGACTTGGATGCATACACTCCCATACCCCCTTTTGCTCATTCTCGTCAGGGGAAATCAAAATACCTCATCATGGTATTAGTGGCATGTGGAATGACTCTAGGCAGCTAGGTATGAGCACAGTGGATTGAGCAAGAAGACCTAAATTCAAATCCAGCCTCAGACAATTACTAGCTGTGTGACCTTTGGAAGGTCACTTACCCTCTATCTGCCTCAGTTTCCTCAACTGTAAATGAGGACATTGTCTCTGTTAGCACAGTTCCTGGCATATAGGCATTATATAAATGCCATCTATCATCGTTATTATTATTGTTATTCAAAGGCTATGCCAGCAATATATAAGCTCCAACATTCAGTACTATGCTGGATGTTTCAAGGTCAGCCCCACTTATTGACTGCATATGCCCACTGTCTAAGAAATTACTTAGTCAAGTTCAGAGAAATTCATCAGTATGTTGGACAAAGTGTTGAATTTTTTGGCTACAGTAACCCACAAAGACCATTTAAGTCACAGACTGGTTTTGGTACATACTCATAGATGACTACCCAAATTGCTGAAATCACGGATCCTTAAGTACTGAAGTATGAATGAATCTCATTATAAAGACACTTTATTCCCAGATAATTTGTTCACTGAGGTTTTTCTGTCCTATTTTCTAAGATTTACTCTCTTTTAAAAATTCTATCCAAAATGTTTTTTCCTTAATTTTAAATCATGTATCCCAGGCTCCAAATATTGTTATGGTAATCTTGGAAGAAGTATGATATAAAAGAGTAGAGGGCTAAACTCTAAACAAAAATCTCTATCGGATTCAGGAAGACCTGGGTTCAAACCCAGACTCACATACTTATTACTAGCTATGCCACTTAACACTTAAACTCTTAGCCCAGTTTCCTCAACTACAAAACAAACAGAGCACCTATCTCACAAGGTGGTCAGGAGGCAAACCTTAAATGTGAGTTATTACTTTACAAATATCTCTAATAACAATATGACTTTATGACTATGGAAATAATAGTACTGTATCTCTTTGTTGTTGCTTAGTCTTTTCAGTTGTGACTGACCCTTTGGGGTTTTCTTGGCAAAGATACTGGTGATTTGCCCTTTTCTTCTCCAGGAAATCCATTTTGTCAGGCAATCAGAGGTTGATGTGCCCAGGGTCACACAGCTAGGAAGTGCCCGGGGCCAAATTTGAACTTAGGTCCTCCAGACTTCCTGACTCCAGACCCAGTGTGCTATTCACTGAGCCACTGACTGCCTCCATTACCCTTGTTTACCTAAAGTAATTAAGTATTTTAAGATATGAATGAATGAAGAAGAAAGATCATGCAAACTAACCAATCTTGTATCATAATTTATCAAGTCCACAGACTTGGACCTAAAAAATCATGACATTCTAAGAAATGACCATATGTGGTCCTTTTCTAGTGGTAAATAGTGCCCCTTCAAGCTCTGGATTTCCAGGATCTTATAAATAAGATGTGAGCTCAACTTTCTGCTTTGCCACATACAACCTGGGTAACCTGGGGCAAGTCTAATCTCACCAGTTCATACTGGTTTCCTGTCACCTTAAGCCATAAATTCTGTGGTCTCTTTTTTTGAGTATTTACTGAACATCTTCTAGTACGTGGTGCCAATCTCACAAGGGTGTTGAAATGATATAATACATATAAAGTGTTTTACAAACTTGAACACAAATGTCAGTTGTATAATTATTTCTGTTATTATGTACTAGCATTACATTAGTTCTTATGAAGAATTTTTTAAAAGGATAAGACATGTTCCTGCCATTAAAGAATTTATAGAGGTTTCACAACATACAAGAATTTCTGGAATCTAAATAAAGAGCATTTTTAGTCCAAAAAAGAATCACAAGTAACTGGCAGAGGTAGGTTTTTCCTAATCACAGGCTATTGACCTACAAAACGAAAATATACCACAGACCCACAATAAAGGATCATACAAAATCAAAGATTAACCAATAATAATTTCTATGCAAATACAACTAATAAGCACTACAGTATCCAAGCATTTGAATGAGCAATGACTCCCAGAATTAAAAGTATTGGTCATACTTTGGCTAGATTTCCACAAGCCAAATGAAATTAAGTAACAGACTAAACCTGCTTCCCTACACCAGACATAATGTAGTCAAATTGTAACAAACTTTGAATTAGTTTGGTATGTGAACATTATTAAAAATTTCCAGAAAAATATTATTATACTCAAATATAAATATAAAAACTATCTCAAAGACAAATGTAAATAACTTTTTAATTATCTATACTTTTTTCCCCTCCACTAAGAAAGCCAATTTTGAAATGACTTTAAAATATCAGGGCTAAGATTTATATTAAATGATAATGAAAAACAGGCAATAAAGCATTTACCAAGTGCTTATTATTTACTAGGCACTGTATTGAGGGGATATAAATAAAAACAAAAAGAAGGCCAATCCGTTTCTTCAAGGAACTTATATTTTAACTGGGGAACTCAACACCTAAAAGGGAGCTGAAAAGCTGAGGAATGGAGGGTAGGAAGGGGAGTTAACCACTCCAAAGCAGACAGTGTCCAAAGTGTCAGAAACAGGTTTAGGGGAGGAATGAGATACAGTCAGGCTGAGCTCATCCCCAAAATGAAAAGCCCTCAGAAGAAACTCAGCAATGGGAAAAGAGGGCCAGCATGGCAGAGGGATGTTCCAAGATGAAAAGGCCCCAAACCAGCTATTGAAGGGTGAGGAGGTCTTGGTGGCAACAGACAGAGAGTCAAAAGCACAACACAGGGGGGCTACATACAAAGAAAAATTAACTATATAGAAAGAAAAAAAGAACTAAAAGGTAATTTGCATATTATTTTAACTGTAAGAAAGCCTTCCCACTAAAATGTGGTAAGGAATAAGAATTAAATGAAGGATGAAAAGAATTACAGCTGAAGAAGGATCTGTTAAGGAAATTTAGAGGTTTTGGAATTGTGAAGATCAAAGAATCAAATTCAGGGAGACACTTGAGAAGGAACTTGGCAAGATAAGGGGAAATAAACTAGATGTTACTGATAAGGAGATAATAAAGTGAGAAAAGAGAATGACAGCTCCTGAACCAAACAACTACAGAGTTGCCACAGCAACTTCCAGAGCAGTTCTATAGAGAAGCTGTTCACAAGAGCTACTAGCAAAAAAGACAAAAGACTGAGGAACTTATGGAAAACAAAGTAATGAAGAATATGGGGAATTTTGCAGTGATCTACATAGTATGTATGATATGTCTTTCTGCCACAGTTCAAGTAATTGTTAATTACGCACAAAGGACACCTTCCCACTCAACCAGACTCACAACCTAGGTGTTCTCTCTCTCATCCCCAAATGCAATATGCAATCTACTACCACGTCCTGTTGAATCTACCTTTGCAATACCTCTCATAGATGACCACTTCTCTCTTGTGATGCTGTCACTATTCAGGTGAGGATCCTCATCAAGGCAAGCATAATCCAGTGCAAAAGTTTTCTAGTTGACCTGACTCAAGATTTCCACAGTCTAATCCAACCCATGATTGGTTATCAAAGTGATCTTCCTACCTTGTCATTCCCCAAAATTCAATAAACTCACATGCAGAAACAAAAAGAAAATTCACTTTGGCTTTTAAAGGAGTCCTTCATAACCTGGCCCTTTTCTACCTTTCCAGTTTTCTTATGCCTTACTTTCCATGTAGGTACTCTGATCCAGTGACTCTTACTTCCCTGCTATTCCTCACGTAAGATTCTACGTCCCAACTCTATGCATTTTCACTGGTTGTCTCCTATATCTAGAATGTTCCCACACCTCACTGCCACACAAGAGGTTCTTAGATCTGCTTTTCTAAAAGGAAAGCAACTTTTGAGGGGTCAACAATCTATTTTAATGACATTCACCAACAGAGAAAATACAAGCAGAGAAATAAAGACCCACAGACAGGGCTTCCAATCATCTGATCATAAGCAATACATACATCACAGATCAACAGACAGATCCAACTATCTGACCATTACATACATACAAAATTACCAGAGAGAGAAGCACCAACATCTGGGTTTTCAAAGAGGGGAGGAGGCACAGCTACCCAGAAGTCTTATCTGGCACACAAACCTTCCTCCAAAGAAGCCCGCAAAGCAAAATCTCACCTCAGAGTATATATACACATTTCAGAGCCGGAGGGCAGGACCCTGATGACCCAGTGCTTCATTAATTAACAAAAGGTGTGGGTGTTCCTACAAAACAAGCCTCCCCTAATCAAGCTCTCCTTAATGGACTCTAGGTGAGGCCTATTAATGGGTGGGGAAGATCTTTAATTCTAATTAACATTACACCTAGTTTCCTTCAAGTCTTAGCTAAACATTTACCATCTCCAGAAGCTTTTCTGACTCCTCTTTAATACGCCTTCCCTCTGAGATGACCTCCATTTTGTCTGGTACTGCATATATCACATTTTCCCATAGCTGTGTGCATGTTTTCTCCCCACCATCCCCAAACTGTGAATTCCTTGAGGGTAGGGACTATTTTGCCTTTCTTTGTATCCCAAGCTCTTAGTACAACACCTGGCATATGGTAGGTGATTAAAAAATGTTTGGTGACTTGACTTGGTTTCCTTCCTTCCTTCCATTAATCATTCATTCATCCTCCTAGGCTAAGCACATGGTATACACAGAAAAAAAATAAAAACAGATGCTGTCCTCAAGGAGCTTTCACTCTACTGAAATATAACAACATGTGCACAGAAAAATATATACAAAATAAATACAAAGTGATGTTGGGGAAGGGCCCCTAATAACTAGAGGGGAGCAAGTAAAGCCTCAGGTATTGTCTAGACGAGGGCTAGAGAACCTGTGGCCTTCTAAGTTCTTGGGCGCAGCCTTCTGACTTGAATCAAAGTCTTACAGAACAAATGCTTTTATTATGGGGATCTGTTCTGTGAAGTTTGGATACAGTCAAAGGGCTGCACTTGAGGACCTAGACGGTCAAATGTGGTTCCCCACCCCTGATCTAGACTCTGAACTAGGTCTGAAGGGAGTTAAGAATTTTAAGAGAACAAGCCAAGGAAGAACTAATTCCTGGCATAGAGACAATCTGTTCAAAGGCAGAGATGGGAGATGGAGTGCCATGTCCAGGAAACAGTTAGTAGGCTAGTTTGGCTGAAATGTGGAGTTTGTGAAGTAATGTAATGTTCAATAATCCTGGAATGGTAGGCTACAGTCAGATTGTAAAAGATTTTAAGTGTCCTGGTATTGATATTTTACAGAAAAAACAGGAGCCACTTAAACCTCGAACAGGAGAGTAACATGGTCAGTGATAAGACTTCTACTTGAAGAGAAGGTAAAAGGGCTGGAAGGACATTTCTCTAGAATCCACATTATGAGGAGAAATGAAATGTTCTTTAAATAAGTGGAAGGACTTAAATATAAAAACGAAAAAAGTAAAGAGACAAAGAAGAGTTTTGTTCTATATCAGTACATTGAAAAGTGGAAGAGAGGACAAAAGACAGAAGAAGAAAGGAAAAAGGACCACTGAAGTAACAGACACAAGGAATGAGCTGTCAGTACCTGTCAAGGAGAAAGAACTGCTCATCCTCCACCCTGATACTTATTACCCACTTCTGATGAGTCATGTTACCACATATGATAATGCCAGGAGGAATTTAGAAAGCATTGATGAAGATTATGAAGTCTTGGGCAAAAAGTGAAGGGGTATAGGTAGTATTTTCATTACTGCTACCAATCAAAGATAAGAGGCTAAATTTAGATTTGATAAGAAGGAAAATATTCTAAACAATTAAAATTATTCAAAAGGAAAATAGGCTTCCTTCAGAGGTAGTAAGTTCTCCTTCATTAGAAACCTTCAACCAAAGAATGGATGACCAATTCTTATATATGGTGTATAGGATACATACAGATCTTGAAGGGCTGCTTCAAATATCACTTTCTCAAATTCCTCATTTTACAAGTGAAAAAACTGAAATCAAAAGAGATTAAATGACTTTCCCAAGGTCTCACAGGTAGTATCAAAACTGGGAGATTCTTGTTAAATTAGGGGTTAGATTAGATAGCTGCTATAGTCCCTCTTAACTGAGAGTCTGATTTTATTTAAAGACTTAATGAAACTACTGAGAGAAATCCATCCTGTTTATTAGTCTCAGTGTCCAGGGAAAGCTAATGAAGTATTTTTATGTTGCTGCATGTACTCCTTATACAGACAGCAAATTTTAATCTCAATTAATATCAAATGTTGGTTTCTAAAAATAAGCTGAAGTAGAAATACTACCATTTCACTTCTAAAAGTTGCTATAACTGGAATCACCTTTCCCTAATTTCCTTTAATAAAAGAAATATCCATTGGTGTTAGTTAATTTACATACATAAAATATAGTAAGTAACATCGTTATAGTTTCATCTTATTATTATTCTATCACATATTAAGATTACTGGAAAAAATTATGTATTTCAACACCAACACTCCATTCTCCTGTTCAAAGGTTTAAGGTTTCTATACCGAACAACAAAGAATAAAAAAGCAGAACCGAAAGAGTATACACCATAGCTACAATAAAAATAAGTTTTCAGTTCAAATGTTGCTTAAAATGCTCTGTAATAGATACTGTCTCTTATAATGATTGCACTACTCAGTCAAATGATAGTAAGAACTAATACTGACACTGTCCCTTTAAGAAAAGTTTCTTGCATAAACTCAGAACCATAAGAACTATGGTTCCAAAGTAGTCTCCAAATTGTAAGAGATGGATGATAAAGGAGAGACCCCACCAATTACAATTCCTAAAAGACCTTGCTAAGCAAGTAAAAAAGTTAACTAAGAAGGGTAAACTGACAGGGAAAATTTTAACTTGGAAAAGACTAAACTTGCAAAGATGAGCTACAGAGAGGAAACCAGACCAAATATTTAAGTAAATAAGTAATCAAAAAATATTCACTCAAATAATTAATAGCCCAGCTCCTAGAAATAAAGAATGCTTTTAAAAAAGAAGAAAAGATAGAAAGAAGGTATACTTACCTTCTATAGTTTAGGAAAGTTGTTAAGAAACAGGAAGTATAACTAAGTGATATGAATCCCTATTGTGCTTTTTTAAATAAGTACTCATACAAAATTGCTAGAGCCCATATATGCAACAAATATAGAAAATAACAGAGATGGAAATCATAAAGTCTGTGATCAAAAGGTTTACATCATTACCTTCCACATAATCTTCAGCAATATAGCTATGCTCATGCAAGATTTCCTCCATTCGACTAAGAGTGATGGCAGCTAAATGTCCAGGATATTTCAGCTGGAGAAGACGTTGTAGGTATGCAGCTGCTTGGCTTCCTCCAAGATTGATTCGTTTACAGTTTTTGGCATCCAACCTATGGTCCAATCCACAGAAATAACACTGAGCTGTTCAACAACAAGGAATAGAAAAAAACAATGCATCTTTGGGCAGGGATAGGCAATTTTAAGACATGAACCTTAAGGTATTACAGAGTCTGTTTTCTCATTAGTGTACTTTGAGTAACAAAAGTCTCAAAGGCTCTCAGATGATGAGATGCTACCAAACTAGGTCTCTTGTGCACAAGTAATTTTTTTTCAAACATTAAATCCAAGATTTTACAAATAGCTGACTAAGGAAATAACATTGATATAGTCATGCTAAAAGAGATTTTTAAGTAGAACTGATCAAGTGAAAATGAAGTTTTAGAAACCTGGGGATTTAATGTTAACCTAAGGGAAGTTTAGAACAAATTTGTGTAGTTCACATCTTTGCCACCCATCTACCTAAGAACCCACCCCACTCTAGTGTGAAAGGCTTATGAAAGGGAATTGTTGTAGATCAGTCACATCCAACTCTTTATGACCCAATTTGGAGTTTTCTTGGCGAAGATACTAGAGTGGTTTGCCATTTCCTTCTCCAGCTCATTTTACAGATGAAGAAACTGCAGCAAACAGGGTGAAGTGACTTGCCCAAGGTCACACAGTTAGTAAATGTCTGAGGTCAGATTTGAGCTCAGAAAGATGAGTTTTTCTGACTCCAAGCCCAGTACTCTATCCACTGTACCACCAAGGTGCTCTTTTATGAAAGGGAGAGGTATCCTTAACTCTAGGAGTTAAGGGAGTAGTCCAGGAAGGAAAGGGATAGAGATTTAGTTACTCCAGAAATTCTAGAATGTTAACCCACACAGTATTTTGCCATCTTTTCCTTGTTCAAGATTCTTATAAATGTTACCTCAAATTGTCTGGGGGTAGAGATTCATTTTGAAGGGTACTGAGGACTATTCTTGTTGGAATTCTCTCTCACCAAACTAGAAATGGCTTGGATACAGATTAATGATAAATTTAAACAAAATTGTTTCTGGCACTCTGGTGCCTACACGTTACACTATTAGTATTAGTATTTTTCTTCTACATTAAAAAATTAGTATCTTACAGAACAGGTAGTAAACAAACAAAAATAATTATCCTGCATGTTGTCTCCCTTCATTAGATGCTCCTTAAGGATATGGAATATTTTTGCCTTTCTTTGTATCCCCACGGCTTAGCACATAAGAGGTGCTTAATAAACACTTGCTGACTTGATTTAAATGCCGATAGAAATAAGAGTTATTATTACTAGGATGTGGCAGTTTACTCACACAAAGTTATTGCTGATATGTGTATACAGAATATAGTCCCTGTAAGGCCGTAAAGGCATCATGTCCTAGCTATTTCTATGGTCTAGCACAAAGTTCAGTACAGGATATGTAAGTACTTAATGAACTGGTTGAATGAATGAAAAAAATGCTAATGAAATTTGACTGTAATATCACACTTTGCCTTTAGGCACCAATATCTAACTCATAATACACAATATGAAAATGTCACAGATTAAAATACTCCCCCTTCTTTGCACTTCTTATAGTGTGAAATTTGACTGATTGTTAGTTTTACTGAATTTTTTCCCACTTTCTTTATATTCTTTAAAAAAAATAATTAACATTTCCTACATTATCAATTCTTTTGTCTTGAGATTCTATATGTTGCATTTACTGAGGGAATATCTATTGCAAGTATGCATTATTTTTCAAGAATCTCACTTTTTTTCTTCAAGAAATCGGTAAGGGACTTACTAATTTGACTTCATTTAAATATGCAAAAGGATTAATAGAAGCTATCTACCTGAATAGGAAAAAAATGCCAGGAGCATCTCAACAGGTCAAGAGAAAACAACAGATTGACTGAAGCTTCTCTAATCTTTAAATAACCTAATCTTTATTAACTAAAGAATACTGAAAACTCTATACACTAAATTAACAACTTAGTTCTAAACTATGAAGTTATTATAATCATGGGATCATAAAATTTTATCACTGGAAGGCTCATGTAGTCTAACCTCTTCATTTTATAAACAAGTTAATTAAATAATGTCCAGAAACATTCAATGACCTGCCCAAGATCTAGTGACAGCATTGGGACTAAAACCTGTACCTCCTGATTCTCAGTCCAATACTTTTCCCCCTCAAATATTTTATTCATGCATTTTCTTTAAAAATATCAGTCACTTACAAAGAAGTCTATATAAGCAGAGTAAGTCAACTTCAATATTCTTTCTGCTGTAGTATACCCCTTTCCTCTTCTCAGAATTTTATACAGACATTCAAATGTGATAAGTATAACTCACCTTCCTTTTAAGACTGGTAAAATATGAGTACATTGGTATCCAGAAGAAACAATTAAGCCACTGGAAAGTGAGCTTTTTCTTTTATTGTGGTAGAAACTGAAGAGGCTATCGATTCCATAAGAAACTTTGGGAATCCCATAGCATTCGAAAAGGAGCTCTGACATCATCTGTCTTGAATATAGTGGATTGCAAACAGCTTCTGTTAAAACTACTGGATGATCAACACAGCCCTATGTAGAAATGAATAGGTAAATGAAAGTGATAATAAAAGATGATTAATAGTTTTTAAAAAGCAGAAATTAAATTCCCTAAGTGTTATACTGGCTTTTAGTTTGACTCAAACCAACTTAGTGAGATAGAAAAAATTAGCCTCTCCCTGTCAAACTGAAACCATACATTTCTAAACAATACAAGTTATATATTCGTACTGTGCAAAGTTATAACTCAATTGAGATCTTCATACTTTTTATAAAAAGTTATTTTAGCTTCCTGTATTCTGTGTACTCCATGAAAACCAGCAGCCTTACCGGAAGCAGAGTGAGCTGGTAAATGAAAGGCCTCAAATTATATGACATCTACCTTACACTCATAAGATTGGCAAAAATGACAACAAAAGAAAATTGCAACTGTTTGAGGAACTTAGGGAAAACAGGTACACTAACATATTATCAGTGGGCTGTGAATTGATCCAACCATTTTGGAAAGTGATATGTAATGATGTCCCAAAAGTTACTAAACTGTGTTAATACCCTGACTCGGCAATAATACCACTACTATCTTGACATAAAAGAGATCAAAGAAATAGGAAAAGGACCAATATGTACAAAAATATTTATAGTGTCTCTTTTTGTAGTGGTGAAGAACTGGAAACCAAGAAGTGGCTAATAACTGGAGGATAGCTGAACAAATGCTATATTAGTATAATGTATAAGAAATTATGAAAAGGAATGATTTTAGCGAAATCTTGAATGAACTGAGACGGGGGCAGCGAGTAAAATCAGGAGGACAATTTAAACATACAACAATGCTGCACAAACAACTTTGAAAGACTTAAGAGTTCTGATCAACACAATTCCTAATTCTGGGTCCAGAAGATCAATCATAAAGCATGCTACTCACTTCCTGACACAGACACATTCAGAATGCAGATTAAGATTTATTTTTGGACACGGACAATGCAGAAATTTTGTTCTGCTCGATTATGCGTATTTGTTATGAAAGTTTTCTTTTTCAAAAAGAGGGAGAGAAAAAAGATTCTTAGCATTAAGAAATCTTATTTTATGGCTAAACAAGCTGTGGTGTATGACTATAATAGAATACTATTATGCTGTGAGAAATGACAAGCAGTATGATTTCAGAAAAGCCTGGAAAGATGAATTGATGCAGAGTGAAGTAAACAGAACCAGGAGAACAATGTACAGAACAACAGCAATACTGTTTGATGAAGAACTGTGAATGACTTCTGTGAATGACATCCAAGATAATCCCAAAGAACTAATGGTGAGCATGCTACCTGCCTCCAGAGAAAGAACTGATACTGTTTCAATACATATTGAATTATGCTATTTTTCACTTTCTTTTTCATCCTTTTTCTTTTGGGTCTTCTTATATAAAATGACTAATATGGAAATGCTTTACATAATTTCATGTATATCTGACTGTTTACTATCTCAGGGAAGGGGAAGGGAGGAAAGACAGAAGGACAGAATTTGGAACTTAAAAAAAAGTTTAAAAATTGTTTTAGCATGTAGTTGGGGGGAAAATAAAATATGTATGTTTTTAAAAATTTTATTTTGGAAAAAAAACCAAGCTCATTATCCTATCCCCTAAACTTGCTTCTCCTTCTGAATATACAATCATTCTGACTGGCATTCACCCAGTATCCCTTGTTCATGACACTGGGGTTATCTCTGACTTGACCACTTCTTCATCTGTCATATCCATCATCAGTTACCATATATCTCAATTTTACCTCTCTGAAATATCTCTTCCATCAGTCTCCTCCTTTTTATTCCCATGGTCACTATCCTAGTCAGGTCCTCATTTCCACCCACCTGAACGAATGCAATGGACTCCCTACTGTGTTTCCTTTACTCTCTTCCCCAGTCTCATGTATTCTATTTATACTGCTGTTGGAATAATCTTTCTTCACATAAGTCTGATCATTCCACGCTTAATGGCCCCCCATATTCAATGGTTAATGAGTAAATAGTGGCCTAATGAGTATAAGTTTGAACTAGTATTTCAGTTCCTCCACAACCTGGACTATAGTGTGAATGGAATGAATGGATTAATGAAAAAACATTAAGTACTTACTGTATGCAAAGCACTAGCAAGACCACCTCTGTCCTCAGAGTGTGAAAGAGCCACGTCAAGATAGGACAAAAAGAGTAAAAGAAGAGATAAATCTGGTGCCTCTTTTGGATTTTAATTTGCCAACATTCACCACAGTTCTTCACACATAAGCACTTGAATGCTTTTTCATGAATTGATTCATTTCTACCTGTTCTAATTCTCCCAAACTTCATTGTTCCTTCCCCACACTTATGCTATGTTCTCTTCTCCTCTACCTTTGTGAATTCCTTGTTCATTCATTTCAGTTCCGTCTGACTCTTCCTCACCCCATTTGGGATTTTCTTGGCAAAGATATTGGAGCGGTTTGCCATTTCCTTCTCCAGCTCATTTTACAGATGAGGAAACTGAGGCAAATGGGTAAATGACTTGCCTAGGATCACCCTGATAGTGTCTGAGGCCAGATATGAACTCAGAAAGATGAGCCTTTCTGATTCGAGGCCCTGTGCTCTATCTACTGTGCCACCTAGCTGAATTCATATCCATCTTTTAAAACCAACTCCCATGCCACTTTCTCTCCATGAAGTCTGTGAATGCCTACAAACCTGCCCAGAACAGTGCTCAACAGAAAAGAGATGCCTCCTGAATAGATATCTGGAGAACTGAACCGAGAGGAGAAAGTGTGAGATGAGGAGGAAACTGCTGGAAAGGAGGGATAAAGAAGAGGCTGAGATACAGTAAGAATGTGAGGACAAACAAAATAAAAGGGAGAGTAAAGAAGCGGAAATATAAGAGAAAGAATGAATTGGGGGAATCCAGAAAATGAATGATGACGGGGGTCTCAGGAGGGAGAATGAGGTAGGGTGACGAGGTGGGGGGCATCAAGAGGGGGAGGGAAAAGAGCAGATCGCCAAGGAACAAGAGGACAGCCAGGGGGCAGAGAGGGTGAATGAGAGAGAGAGGCCCACGGGGGCACGTAGGCACGGTCTGAGAGGCACAGGAAGAAGTACGGAGGTAAGAAGCAGGGCAGAGGGGGGCACAAAGGGGAGGTGCGGAGAGGGCACGGGGGGGCATAGAGAAGGGGCGGGGAGGGTCTGAGAGGCGCAAGAAGAGGATGAAGATGGAGGGCATCAGAGAGGGGAGGGAGAAGTCAGAGATGGAAGGGGTATGAAGGAGCGAGAATGGGAGGGGGCATGAGGAAGCGAGACGAGGAGTCAAGAAGCTCAAGTGAAGTGAAACGATTGAGGGGGGGCAAAAAGGAAGAGGGGAGAGGGGAGCGGATGCGCGCAGCAAAAGGGGGAGCAGCTAGGCGTCGCAGTCAATAGAGTCCTCCCGGAGTCAGGAAGACCTGAGTTCAAATGCGGCCTCAGACACCTGAAACTTACTAGCCTTGTGACCTTGTCAAGTCACTTAGCCCCAACGGCCTTGCCTTCCACCACCCCCCCCCCCAAAAAAGTAAAAACGGTGGTAGGAGAGCAGAGAGGACGGAGAACTGGGGGGGACCCCGAGAGGCGCGGAGGGGGAGGGGTCAGAGGGTTCCGGAAGGTGTGTGAGGGGGAGGAGCCCGAGGGGCGCGGAGGGGGAGGGGTCAGAGGGTACCGGAAGGTGTGTGAGGGGGAGGAGCCCGAGGGGCGCGGAGGGGGAGGGGTCAGAGGGTACCGGAAGGTGTGTGAGGGGGAGGAGCCCGAGGGGAGCGGAGGGGGAGGGGTCAGAGGGTTCCGGAAGGTGTGTGAGGGGGAGGAGCCCGAGGGGCGCGGGAGGGGGAGGGGGAGGGGGAGGGGTCAGAGGGCTGCCCGGGGTCAGGCTGCAGGGCCCGCTCACCTGAGAGGCGACGCCGAGGCGCAGGAAGCTGTAGTCGAGCAGCAGTTCCTGCAGCTCCAGGTTGACGGGCACGTTGCGGTCGAAGGGCGAGCGGAGCAGCCAGCGCAGCGGCTCCAGGTTGCCCAGGTCATTGCCCACCTGCGCGCCCCCACCGCGCGCGGCCCCGCGGCTGCGCGCACACACGGAGCGGAACAGCAGGCGCGGATCGGGCTCGGCCCCTGGGCACGCCCAGCCCACGCGTGCCTGGAACGAGCCGTTGTCTATCACTAGCGGCACCGGGTGCGGCACCCGTACGGCCGGAGGGGGCTCCAGCACCGGGTCCGGTACCGTGCGAACATCGCGGAAAGCGTAGACGTTAGAGGCCGCCGCCATCTTGGAAGGAGCCGGCGGCCTCGGGGGCCGTCGCTTTTCCCTTCCTCTGGCGCTACAGTCACCTCCGCCCCAGCGCAGACGTTCCGGCCTCGGGGTGTTCGTAGCGCAACTGCGGCTGCGTGCTTCACGGCCCGCCGTTGGAGTAAGAGCGCCGCGGGTCTTTTTGCTTGTTGAAACCGGCTCCACTAGGGGGCGAGAGGCGCTCTAGCCCCTGACTGTGCCCTGCCTGTGGTTGTGCCGCATAGCGCCACCTGGAGTCCTGGCTGTTCCATGAACGAGGCACTGCAGCTCTCGGCTCGGCGCATTTTCTCTGACTGTCCCCCGTGCTTGGAAGGCTCTTCCTCCGCTGCTCGAATTACGGACCTCCCAGGCTTCCTTTAAATCCCAAGTAAAACCCCGCCTACTACGGGAAACCTTCTCCAGCCTTTCTTAATTCGGAGCTTGCCCTCCTTTGATTATTTCCTCTTTCTCCTAAAATGGCTTGCGTTATTTACGTCCGTATCTGCGCTTCTCCCTGGCGGGAGCTGCCCCTGGCTTCTTTTGTATGCCCCGTACTTAGCGCAGCACCTGGCGCCTAGCTGGTGCTCAGTGAATGTTGATGGGATGGAATTGAATTTTCAGAAGATCGATAGATGCTCATAATCCTTATATACCAGAATCCAAGCAGGGTGGACGGAACTTGGACTTGGCTTTTTTTTTTTTTAACGGATTTGGGGGAAATGAAAACTCATTTTAGGGTGGAATTGACTGGCTTTTTGCCTGCCTTCCTCAGACTCGAACCCTAGCAGCAGCATCGTAGCTAGCAGAATTACAAAGTTCTTTACATATCTTTATTTCATTTCATCCAGATAGGAAAGAATCAGCCATCAGCTAGACAGTATTTAGCTCACTGTGGTCGAAACATCTTGATGAAGATCTGAATTTCTTCATGCCTAGTCTCAGATGCTTGAATTTTGAGTCAGACCGCCTGATTCCAGTTCTGCTGCTTACTAGTTCGTTGCCTTGGTCGAATCGCTTACCTTCTCTGCACCTCAGTTTTCCCCAAAATAAGAGGGAGTAACTTTGTCCATGATCAGATAGCGAGTAATAGAATTCTGCTCTTACCTGCTGCACCATTAGGTTTATCAAAGAGTTTCTAACAAGCAGGACTGCACGTTCCTGGATCGAGCTTTCTTCAAAAAAGGAAATCAAAAAAGCTGAACGATCATTTGTCAGAGGTGTTCTAATCCAGAAGTTTTTGCTCCCTGTAGGGTTAAATTAGATGGCGTCACAGGGTTTGTGATTCTGTGAAATCTTAAAGGATTGGTTCTCCTCCTTGCTTGCTCTGCTTTTTTGGAATGATCAACAAACCCCATTCAGAAATTTGTCAGATGCTCTGTCTTTTAGCAGAAGTATTCCCACTGTGTATTAAGAGAGCTAGTCTCCCGTCAATACTATCGTTTGGCTTTGTGCCAGTTTTGTGGTTGTCATCAGGAAATCACGTTCATAACTCATAGACTTTTAGCTGGAAGGGAACTGACAAGATCAGTTCAAGGAATCACTTCATTTTGCTAATGGGGAAACTGAGGCTAAGTGACTTGCCATCCAACATTTAGTTGACTGAACAGTATTATGTTCCCCTATCAATATGTCATTTTATTTGCATATATGTAGCTGTATCCCCAGCCCCTAACAGTGCCTGGTATGTAACAAGAGCTTAATTGATTATAGTTATATTATTTTTTTATTATAAATTATAAAAAGAGCTTACTTGATCTGTTTCTTTTGAATAAAACATACCTATGAATTGCACATTGCAGTCATGAGGCCTCATTACCTCTCAGTGATACCTGTGAGATTTATTTACCTCATATTGAATTTCTAATTTACTTTAGTTTTAACTGGAGCCTTGCACTGTTTTGCACTGTTTTGGTGTCTGAAGATACTGTTGAGACTTTTCTCTTCCTTATGAGTTATTCTGTACCTCCTCCACTAGATGGCTTTTTTGTATGTCTCGAGCATTTTCCTCTATATTCTTTTTTTTTTTCCACTTTTATCTGGGCTCTTTTATGCTCCCCATAACTCCACTTAAAGACTATGTGCTCAGATGAATAAGACTCTAGAAAAATAATTTACATTCTATGTGAGGTGTGTGCTGTTCCTTTGTTATATGTAATTGTAATGCAAATATTTATTATCCCTATTTTATAGAGAAGGAAATAAAAGAGGACAGAAACAGGTACACTTTTTAGTGACCTCTAACAGAGTTTGCTCTAAGAAAAACAAATGAAATTAGGCTATGTGTCAGTGTTTTTATTTCTCTCAAGCTAGTTTGACATGTATGAGAGTACAGTCCAGAATTGGACCCTACTCCCTAAGGGGACCATTCCAGAACTGACTTGATTTGGGGGTACAAGGTTATATACATTTTCAAAAGGGGCTAATATCACCTGCCATCATTCTACCTTCTACACGGAATATTTTTTCACACAATTTTGTTCTCTAGGACTCAGAAATTGATTTTGTGAAAAGTCAAGTCTCCTTTGTTAAAAGAGAAGTTGTTAGTTAAATTTTCAGATGGGAGCCACAACTTTCAAACCTTGTTGAGGATGTACAAACTCCAGTGCTGAAATTATCTAGTTTCCTCTCCTATTTTGCAATGGGGGGGGGGGGGGGGCTCTTTTCCAAGTTCTGTTCCTTCCAAATCTGATTCAATCAATCCCACTTCTCCTCAACACTCTCACGCCCACACACACACTCACATTCACACTCACACTCATTCACTCACTCAGTTCCCTGTGAGCCAAAAATCAAGACATTCTAACAATACAGAGTCTGCTGAATATTCTTTCTGGATGAGGCAACAACTTCCAAACTCTCAAAAGGACTCTTAAATTGACAGATTTGTCTCCAGCTTCTTTTTCTTACCAGTCTCCCAGGTGGAAGTCCTAGAGTTGGGTAAGGGGTGGAGGTCTCTATCAGCTCTCATCTGTCTTCCTCCCTGGTAACTCTGAACTCTTCCTTTCCCTCAGCAGCAATCACGGAGCTCATGATTGTGACCATAAGAGATCTTACTAGCCCCTCGATGACCTTTTTTTAGAGCTGGGGGTAAGGGGAGGCTCTCATGTTTAGGGTGCCATGAACATTACAGGGAATAAATAGACTGTGAGCTGGGAACTACGAATCATTCCCTCCACTTAGGACTCCTGCAGACCAGAACTATTTCAAAACCCTTCTCAAATGCCTAAATATTACAGAAGCAACTCACAATTGTAAAGTGCCTTTTCCTCACAATAGCCTAGTAAAGAAGGTTGCGCTAGAATCACATCCATTTTGCAGCTGTGGAGAGGGACTCGGAGGCTAAAGTGATTAGGGGCATAGCAGATAACAGGACTGGAAGCTGAATGGGAATTCTGCTCAAACACTAGCTGTTGTAATGGGGAAGTCAATTTCTCTCAGCATCAGTTTCCTATCTAAAAGGGGGGATAATTATAACACTTTATTTTAAAGAAGCTAGTTATTGAAGTGATACCCAGCGAGAAGTAACTTACCCCTGTTTGCCTCAGTTTCCTTATCTGTAAAATGAGCTGGAGAAGAAAATGGCAAACCACTTCAATATATTTGCCAAGAAGACCCAAAATGGGTCACAAATGGGTCCTGGACAGGACACAACTGCAACTCACAGAGATGTTCTGAGGATCAACTGAGATAAAATAATAACTTATTATCCAAAGTCATATCTGTAGTATGACTAGGACCTGTGATTTGAACCCACCCAGATCCCCTAATTTCTAAGGTGTCCCCCATACTTGTAATGCATTCCCTTCTTTCCTCTGACTAGTAGAATCCCTAGTTTCCTTAAAAGCTTAGCTGAAGTGCTACCCCCATAAGACCTTTCTTGAGTCTTCATTTCTTTGTATTTATTTTGTATTTTACTTATATGTATACAGGTTGTTTCCTGCCATGAAATGTAAACTCCTTGAGGGTAGGGACTACTTCATCCTTTTCTGTTTGCCCATCTCTTATAGGGATTAATGAATGCTTGTGGATTGATTGATATAAAGGCTGATACTCTATATAGATGTGGAAGCCCTACTAAGGCGCTTTTCAAAATTAAGTTGTTAGATTCTTGGAGGTAAAAATGATTACATCTATCTAAAAACTGTATTGCTCCTTCTTCTCCTCCAAATAGTACTTTGCTGAGGCCTCTAATGTTAATTTTTGTTGAATGATGAAGAGACTTCTGCAACTATATAGATCCATATCCAGTGGCCCTGGGGATTAATCACTATGGGCAACAATCCAGACTTCTGGACACTTGCCAAAGGCCATATTAGCATATTATCATAATGTCAGAGATAGAAGGAACTTTAAAGACCAATTTAGTTATTTTTCAAAAGAGGGCAATGAGATCCAGAGAGGGGAAGGTGCTAATCAAAGGTCACTCAACAGGTCGGAGACTAGATTAAAATTCAGGGTTCCAGACTCCTTTCTCAACAATACATTGCACATATAAGGTGCCTAATAATTTTTTTTAAATGAGTGAATGAAGTAAATGAATGTAAGATAACTTACCTATCAGTTGGACCTACTCTTTTAAGAAGTTGATGCTAGATTCATTTGTGGGGTAATTAAGTAAAATATGATAATGAATTTTTCATTCAACTTTTTTCGTCTTTGTATCCCAGGAAATAGCATGCAACCCTACATTTTCAGTAGGCACTTATTTAATGTTTGTTGAATTCACTTCAACACCTAGAGAGGCAACCTACAAGCTAAAAGAGAATCCCCTGTGTGAACTGGATTCCGACACCTACATTTAATGGCTTGCTGGACACTGAACCTCAGTGCTCCAATCTGTCTGTGACCTCCAATCTCCAACTGCCTTTCAGATATCTTGAACTGGATAGTTATAGTTATATACTATAGCAGCAGACATCTTAACCTCAACATATCCAAAACCAAACTCATTATTTTTCTACCTAAACCCTTTCCTATAACTGTCAAGTTCTCGCAATCCAGATGTCACCCTCCACTCCTTACTATCTCTTTACCTTCCGTATCCAATTTGCTGCTGAAGTCTATAGATTTCTTCTTTTCAATATCTCTCTTCAGGAGTCTGACTTCTCACCTGTGATTTGCCACCACCCTGGGGCAGTAGTCATGCCTGAACTACTGTAATAGCCTGCTGGTGGGTATGCCTGCCTCGACTCTCCCCACCAAAGTGATCTTCCTAAATCCAAGGTCCAAGTATGTTACTCTCCCTCCCCTCCCACCTCCTTCCCTAACTCCAATGCTCAATAAACTACAGAGGCTCCCAATTATCTTCCAGGATCAAATACAAAATCCTTTGTTTGGCATTACAAATCCTTCATAACCTAGGCCCCCTCCTGTATTTCCACTCTTTTTATACTTCATTCCTCACCACATACTCTTCCATCCAGTGACACTGGCCTCCTGACTCTTCTTCAAACAAAACATTTCATCTCTTGGCTCCTGTCATTTTCTAAGGCTATCCACCATGCCTGAAATGTTCTCCCTCCTGACATTGCCTTCCCTGGCACATCTTCTACAGGAAGTCTTTCCCAGCCCCTCTTCATTCTAGTGCCTTCCCTCTATTACTTATTTCTTATTTATCTTGTATATAACTTGTTTGTCCCCTTCATTAGATTGTGAGCTCCTTGAGGGCAGAGACTGTCTTTTGCCTCTTTTGTATCCCCAGTGACTGGCACTTTGTGGTAATAAAAATAATAATAATAAATATTTATTAATTCTCACCTATAAAATGGAGATATTTGCTATCTATGCCATGAAAGTGTTATGCTGGCATTTTGCTAAACTTTAAAGTGTTATAAAAAAAATGGAAGCCATTGTTTATTATTTTTTAATCTTCTATGTCCTTGGTCCATTTCAACCCTTCTCTGACATCTTCTGTATAAAATAGTTATTTCTCTGCTTCTGTCTACGTAAAATCCCTGGGAACAATCCAGAAGTAGAGGATTATAACCTGTTTCATGAGTGTGGCAAATGCCCCATGAGTAAGAAGGGTATTTTGCTTATAGAACCTGGTCAGGGAAGCTGGATAAGTAGACTGAAACTGACAGGGCTCGAGAATCTTAAGCCTGCACTGGGGCAGGAGGTAGGGAAAGGGTGTAGGGGGAAGAAGGGCAGAGAGAGGACTGAGGAGGAAGAGGGGATGAAGGGAGAATGTGGAGAGCAGATTATTTTCTGATCCTTTTCCTCAGTCAAAGACTGCGTCTGACACTGGTATAGTAGAAAGACTGTTGGACTTCGATTCAGAATGTAAATCTTGGCCCTGCAGCTTGCTACCTGAGTGAAAAAGTCCATTCCCCTTCCTGGATCTGTTTTCTCATGGGTAAAACAGGAGGATTGGCCCTTTCAGCTCTAAATCTGCAAGCTTCTAACCTCCCCAGTTTCCTCCTCTGTAAAAGGAGCAGGTTAAGCTTCCTTAAGGAATAAATAAATAATTTCTATTTTTTTTAACATGGTTAGATCTTTATTAAATATAGCAACCATTTAGAGAAAAGGAAAATGAAAAGTGACATTGCTATTACAAGTATGTATTATCCAGTGGCAGCATGAATGTTTGATCATCGTGTTTCAGAGCCTAGATATTAAGAAGGGGAAAAAAGTAAGACAGTTCTTATCCATAAGGCTTCTATTCTATTCTATTCTATTCTATTCAAAGAAGATGATCACCTCTAACTATAATGGTCCAGTATTTAAATACTGTTCATCTTTATGCAAATGACTTGCATTTATGTATCTATCTGTAAGTAACAGGGCCAACCACCTCACCAATTACCTGCTAGACTTCTCCAACTAGATGTCCCATAGGAATCTTAAACTCAACTTTTCAAAACAGAATCCATCTTTCCCATTAAGTATACTTTTCTAATGAATTTCTGTTTCTATCAAAGGCACTGCTATTACTCCACTCAGGTTCTCAGTCAGAGTTAGTCTCAATTCTTCACTCTCCCTCACATTACATATTCAATCAGCTGCCAAGTTTTGTCAATTCTATATCCATAAAATTTCTTGTATCTGGCCCTTTCTCTATATTCCTATGGAATATAGTCTAGTTAAGTCTAGTTAAGACTTTTAGGACTTCTTACTCAGCAATTACAGTAGTCTGATGATAGTGGATCCCGGTTTTTTTGCAAATAACTAGCCTCTGTGGCTGGATGGGCAAGAGGGAGGGGCTACAGGGTATGACCTGGGGGAAGTGCAAGTCAGAAGCCTTAGCCACAGATGTCAGGTAGGGAGCAGGGTTAAGAAAGGAACCTTCCTAGTTTAGCTGTTCTCAAAAAGGGGCCATTCTTGACTGACAGCCCCAAGGTTGGCTTGGTTTCTGAAGCATTCCTGCTCACAATCAGTGTAGATGGTACACTTTAGAAAGAAGATGAGGTTTAGGCATTTCTCCTTCCAGCTCCCAGCCTAACTTCATTCAGGACAAGGGAATCAGCTGGTTTCCTCTGCAGGCTTAAGATCCCTAGCCAGTTGGGGAGGTCTGCTTTGGGAAGGACAGTTTCTTTGCTGAAGGAAGTGTTGCTTGGTGTAATTCCTGGACTGGGAGGCAAGAGGTCTAGTTTCCAGTTTTGTCCTGTTGCTAAGTCACTGTGTCTCTGGAAAAATTATTAAACTTTTCTAATCTGCCACTCCTTCAACAGCAGATTATACCAAACATTTTCTAAGGTCCCTTCCTGAACTAAGTATAGCACTCAAGTATCTGGCAAATCTTAATTCCAAAGTGAACAGAAATAAAAACTTGGCCTCTTAACTGAGGTTCTTCTCCTCACCTGCCTGGGAAACCAAGAAACTGATTGACTTCTATCCCATGGGAGTAGGGGATATGAGGGAAAGAGAAGGAGGAGAGTAGACTTCCAGGGACCTTCCCAATTCTTTCCCCTTCTGACTTCCACCCCTAGGAGCTCAGCTCTGGTGGTTAGAGATAAGAGAACTCAAGGTCTTGGGCACACATTAGAATTTGCAAAACTGTGGTCTAGTTGTAGAATATATTATAGGACGTGGGTCAGAAAGTATCTTATGTCCCTGCAGTGGCTGAAGAACATCACAGGGGAAGCCTGGGAAGAAGGTACCCCTCTACCTGCAGCTAAGGCAGGGCTGGGCTGGGAAACAGGAAAAGGTCTGGCTTGTCAAGGATTGTGACCTTCAGTTTGAGTTTTTCCTCCCCAGAGAAGCAAACATAAGAGTACAAGGTGAAGGGCAGACATATTTTAACCTGATTGACTTTCCCTGCTGTCCTGTACAAAGGTCTAAATGGGTAAAGGGAGTGAAACAGAGCAAAAAAAAAAAGGCTTCCAGAGATTCTCTGGTACTTTACAATCCTTGCTCTGGCCCATGACTGGCTGGTCCTGAATCCTTCAGGAAGAGATCTCTGGGGTAAGAGCTACCACAAATTCTCTCCTTGCTAAGAATGGCATGGGCACAGCATAAGGTTGGAGGAAGAGGTGAAGGAGGGTGCTTCTAGAGATTCTGTCATCTTTGTCCCCATTCCTTTCTACCCCAGAACTGGCCCTCTCTGAGTCAACTTTACTCTCCTGTGGCTGACCTCTCAGGACTGGAGGCTCCTTCCATGCAGCCTAGTGCAACTGAGCTCTGACTTCTCCCCCAGTTCCCAAATTCTGGGGCTCTCTCCCAATCTTAAACCAGGAGCCGATGGGTTTCCATGTACCTGCACTTGGCAGGAACTAAAGAGGAATGGGAGTCTTTCACCCCCCACCCCACCCTCCCTTTGGCTGGTATCTGCCTACCCCTGCCTTTATTACTGCATTGCAGAACTTCTGGGACTCTCAGATGAGGCCTCACCCCAGACTGTGCTGAGATTTGGGTATCCCAAAACCCAATCAGACAGCCTGATAGGCAGTGTGTGGGAGGGGAGTGGGGGCGGAAGTCTACCAGCACAGGCAAAAAAAAAAAAGCAAGGACATTGTCTTCTACAGTTGGTTACCCTAAACAAGGTTTCTTTCACCAGAACACAGGGAGAAAGCTTCAAGAGGTAAAGTCCACAGTCCTTACACCTAAACCCATCGTCCATTGGCCCCTCTCTTCTAGGACGAATCCCCGGCTCTTCCAGCCACTGACCTTGAAAGAAAATTGTAGCGTGCACAAGCTGCAGCCCAGCTCTGTTGACAGACAGTGTGTTTTTGAGAAGGCAGCCAGTTATTTGTGCCAGAATCGATCATCTTTATTGTTCCTTTAGATTGCTAGAGCTAAACCTCAAACCCAGGTCTGACTGAAAACAGACATGTCTCTGTCCTTCAAAGCACTGTGGAGAGGGGAGAGAGAGGACAGAGAGAGAGAGAGAGAGAGAGAGAGAGAGAGAGAGAGAGAGAGAGAGAGAGTCCGTGCTAAGACACTGTAGGTCAGCAGAGAATTGGAGAGAAACAATGAGAGCTGAGACCGAAGGAAAGACCCAAAACCAGGGAACATTAGACACAGGCAGAGAAAATGGGAAAGAGAAATCAAGAGAATCAGAGAGGCTATGAGAGCCAGAGAGATAGAGACAGAAGGGCAGAAAGGACAGGCAGAGAGAGACAAGAAACAGGAAAGAGAGAGAATGAGAAACGAGAAAGACAGATGGAGGAGAAAAAGAACAATTGCCTATCAAATAAAATGAAAATTCCCGATCCTGGCATATAGATCTTCCACAATCGGGGCTCAGCTTACCTGTCCAGTTCTATTTCCTTCCTGCTCTTCCCTTTCAAGTACTGTACAACAACATTTTGTACAACCAATATGGACTTTTCTGTCTCCTATTCTTGACCTGCTCTCTCTCTCTCTCTCTCTCTCTCTCTCTCTCTCTCTCTCTCTCTCTCTCTCTCTCTCTCTCTCTCTCTCTCTTTCTCTCTTTCCCCTCTCTGTCTCCCTCCTTCCCTCTCTCCCTCTCTTTCTTTCTTCCTTTCTTTCCTTCCTACCTTCCTGCCTTCCTTCTTTCCTTCCTTTCCTTCTTTCTTTCTCTTCATTTCCTAACACTTATCCCCACTACCTGGAGTGGACCCTCTCTCCCTTTCTGATGAAGTTTCTCTTCTTCAAGGTTCAGGTACCACTTCTTCCTAGAAGCCTTCCAGGACCCCACTCTATCCCTAGATTTAAGACACTCCTCCATCTTCAAAATGCTTTTATTACTCTGCCCCGATCTTTCCTTTCCCCTTACCCTACTCTCCTTGGTATCCAGTTAATTGAGGGCACGGCTTTCCCGTTTCTATTAGATTGGAAGCTCTTTGAAAGCAGATCCTAAGTACTGTATCTAACTGAATCCAGAGTGGGGGTGTGAATAGTCATACTGCTTCCTAAGCTAAACTGAATGACAGAAAGAGACAGGAACAAAAGCAGAGACATACTGGGAGGGGAGAGTGGGGATTCGCTCATTTCTTTGGAATCTTCTGTGAGTACAAAAGACCAAGAAATAGTTTCCAACCATCCCCTCAGATGAGGTACCAAAGCAGCGAAGCAGTCGAGGTGAACCGTCAAGCCAACGACAGTGGGGAATCACCAAAGCATCTCAGAAAACGCCTCTCCAGGGGCTGACTTTCTTTCCGTTCCCAGAGAGCTATAGAGAGCTCTCCGAGCCGCCCTAGCGCCCACCCTTCACTATATTTCTCGTTCCCCCCCCCATCACCGTAAGTCTTAAAAACCTAGAAAGGTCTATTCTAGACAGTCCTGAGCACGGAAGGCGGTGACTCTCTCTATGGTTTCTAGAAGGCGGAGCTTGGGGATGTTGAGCTGAGAAGCGGAAAGAAGGAAGACAATTAAAGAGTAGGGTCAGATTCAGAAAAGTGGATTGATTATCTAAATAAACCTGGAAAACTGCTCCCTACAACTGAAGAAAAAAGGATTTCTAATCAGAAAGATGCTACTTGGTTTTCTATATAGATCAAATCCTCTCCTCTTCCTTTTGACCAAATAGAGTGGGGGGCAGGATTAGAGAAACACTAGTTCCATTCCGACCCGACCCTCAGGATTTTTAGCCTAAGGTTCAAGGGAGGAGTTTCAGTGTGTGCATTTATAATAAGATCAAGTGGCAGACAGATCGTATTTAAAGCTAGAAGAGAACGGAGAAGTCCAACTATTCAATCCTCTCAGTTTACAGAAAGGGAGAATGAGACTTGGAGAAATGAAATTACTTGGGTATGATCACTTAACTTGTAAACGCGAGAGCCAGGATTCAAACCCCGCAGTTTTTCTCTGATTTCCAGATAGAGAATTCTTTCAACTACACCACGTAGCTCCAGGAATGGGTGAGTGGAGTTAGGGATAAAACGGGTGACAATAAGTTCTCTAGCCTGCAATTTCAAATCCTGGCGGGTTTCTGCAAAGGCTACATGAGCCCTCAATCATTCAGTCAGTCCAGGTGCTAAGATGGACGAAAAATTTAGGTAAGACAATCCCTTTCCTCATGGAACTCCTTGTCTAGAAGACAATTTTCCTTCTGCCCACCTCTTTCTCCATTTCTTTCTAGTGAGCAGCTAGATATTTCCCTATTGAACTTTTAGTCATAACCTACATAGTTCATCCGTTGACTTTAAGCATAGTGCTCTGCACTAAGCAGTTGTTTAACAACTATTTCTTGAATGAACAACGAATGAACTAATTTTTAATTGAAGTGGACCTCACCTTACTTTTTAGCTGCAGGATCAGGCTGTCTCACTGGATAGTGAAGAAGAAATCAGGTACTGGGCTCAAAAACAAAAAACAAAACAAAACCTCAAGTCACAGAGTCATTGTTTCCTTTTTATTTGTGGATATAACTATGAACCACATCTTATGTTAAAGATAGATTTTTTTCTGATATACATTTTCATCTCATTTACCACAATTACACCACACGCACATTTGAACAGCTCCACAATCTGATAGGTTGCACAGAATGGGGTGGGTTTTGTTTCCTGAAATCCAACAAGTTGCAGTTTATGTTCATCTCCTCTCCCCCTCCCCCCAAAAAGAAAAGAATGATACGTAAAAGAAATAAATTCCAGTTTGTATTTTCAGCTGAAGGCAAAATGTACTCAGAAAAGGGAAGCTTGCTGGCGATGGGGAAAAGTGGAAGATTCTAAGCATATTTGTTGATTAGGAATTCTCTCCCATTCCCATCCCCAGTCAAAGCTCAGAGTCCTTGGCCAGTTTCTCCCTCTCTGGGAGCCCCTACTGTAATGTGCTGCATGTCCTAGAACAGCCCACGATGTGCAAAATGAGCTTGGGACGAACCCACCCACACTGCTCTGGGATAGGGGCTGACTGTAGTGGGAGGAGCGGGACTCACAGACCCGCTAGCCTGGACCTTGTCCATTGCATAGAGTCCTCGTGATCCAGTGCTGGAGCTAATCCCAGGAAAGGGGTTTCAGTGGGAGGAAATTCCCTTAAACATTGACTCGAGTTTCCCTGCCCTCTGATGCCTCGCCCCAACCTAACCCCCAGCTTTATTTTTAAATAAATAAATGAATTCAAATTAAAACCAAATAAAGACTTTGATTTAGAATTATTCCATTTCCTTCCTGAATAACTAAAAACAAGAAAATAGACATTTAAATTTAAAGCTTAGGTCGAAAAACTAAACCAAAAGTCAAGGGCTATGGGAAGGGGGAGGAGGAGAGGGAGGAGTGGATGGGTTAAGAGCTTGACCAATGGCTACCCAGCCCAAAAGCCTAGACGTGTCGGGATAGACAATGTAGACCCTGTCTACCCCCAATGGACCGGACTGGATGGAGAGGGTCACAGAGATGCAAACAGCTGAACTGGGAGAGGCTTTGGAGCTTGGGATGGGGCGGATTCCATAGGAGTGTGGGGTCCGGACTGGGTGCGGCTGTCTTTGGACCACTCACCCTAGTCACCCAAGCCCAAGACTGGAAGGGCTTGGATAGGAAAGGATGCAGAGATGGAGCCTGGGGGACCTGGTTTGGAGTGGATTGGGCTGTATGGAATGGAACTGGGCAGAGAGCAGCAAGGAATCCGTGGGACCACAGCGAGAAGGTTGGGAGTAGGGCAGGTGCCCATGGGAGAGGAGGAGTTGCCGAGAGGACGCCCGCCAGCCCACCAGCCTTTCTGCCGATGTCCCAGGATTTAGTCTTCTGAATTGGTTCGGTAAGCCTCGATGAGCCCCTCCAGGGAGTGCACGAACCCGGACACACTGCAGATACCTCCAATGAGGAAAATGGCCGCATCGAAGAAGACGTGGTGCCAGAGTAACTTCCTCCAGAGCAGCTTGAGATGGAAGAGGCTGGGCAGCAGGAAGCACAGGCCCGCACCGGTCAAGCTCCCAGTGAGGCCCATGAGCAGCGCAAAATGCGGCACATAAATGGCCATGAGCAGCGTGAAGACCACGAGCGCGCAGCGCAGCGTCAGGCCCCAGGGCTTCAGTCGTCCGTCGCCCCCGTAGCAGTTGGGGAGGAAGGTGCGGCTGCCTTCCTGAAAGAGGGACTTCTCCAGGACTTCCACAGCAGCAAAGAATGGCAGCGGGTAGGATAGCAGCGCCTTGGCCACCAGGAAGATGTTGACCACAGCACGAATGGTAGATGGCAGGTTGTCGGTAATGACCTCTTTAGTCTCGTCGGCCCAGGTCAGGTAGGCCACCAGCGCAAAGAGGCCCTTGAGCACGCAGGCCGCGATGTGCGTCCAGTTCATCATGCAGTGGAACTCCTTAGGCTTCTGCATATTACCTTCCAAGGACGGCAGGAAGATCTGTGAGGTGTAGCTAAAGACGATGATGCCTATAGAGATGGGGAACTTCTTTACGTCTATGTAAAACTTGACCTTCTCCCAAGCCCAGTCCCGGGCCCTGGACAGGCAGTAGGCAATGACTAGGATGTTGATAACGAAGTGGGCCAAGGTACAGAGCAAACTGAATTTGGAGACGGCTTTTAGATTTTTCAAAAAGGCGCAGGGCAATAACGCCGCAGTGGCGATGATAGACCAGGACTTCTGGGAGACCGGTAGGCTGGGAAAACTGTTGTACATCAGATTGCCACTGACCACTACATAGAGGATGCACGTCATGACCAACTCGATAATCTGAGCCACGTTGACTATCCTCCCTCCCAGTTTGGGGAACCTGGGAGAGCAGCAGGCGTTAGCAATGTCCACGTAAGAGTCCCTCACCCTGACTATCTCCCCATCTTCATTTTCTTCGTAGAGACATGCGATGAGGATTTTGCCAGTGTAGCAGCAAACTACAGCGGCGAAAATAATTAAAAACAGTCCTAAATATCCTCCGTGCAGAATCGCATAGGGTAGGCCCAGGACAAACATGCCCTACAAGAGACAAAACGGAAACGAAATGGCTCGGTGGGCCTGAGCTCAGCTTTGGGTAGGGAGGGGGGAGGAGGGGAAAGAGAAGGGATGTGTATGTGTGTGTTTGTATGTGTGTGTGTGTGTGTTTGAGTGTGTGTATGTGTGTGTGTGTGTGTGTGTGTCTAGCACAGTAGACCGCCATCAAAGCCGCAACGCTCCAGCTCCCTTCTCCCCAGAGTTCTAGCCTCGGGGCTTCGGAAATAGCGGGATTTGGAAAAGGAAGGAAACGAAATTGAGGGCAACTAAGGTTCTCCAATTTTGCTCTTCTCACAGTGCGTCCTCTACACCTCCCTCACCCCCAACAACTAGCCTTGTCCTCAACCCCGAATTCAAAGCCTTTCTTCTTCCCACTAGGGAAGGAAGCGCTAAAAGTAAGCCGCAGCAGAAACCCCCTGGGGCTTTGGGTTGAGCGACCTCTTGGCGGGAAGTGGGCAGCCAAGCCTGTCAGAGAGGCTTGGTGAGGACTGATTCTCTAGATGCCAGTCAACCTCAGCGCACCCTGGGGAAAGCGAACTAGCTAATCTATAGCGAGGCCTCTCTGTAGGGGGAGGTCCTCTGTATAGGAAACTGCGCCAATTACGCTAGGTTGCCGGGACCGCGACCAACTCACTCCTCTCGGGTCCAGCGGCCCTGAATACAGGCTTCGCCAGGACGCAAGTTCCTCTTTCAATTGGTAACTGAAAAAGCCTTCACGAGGACATTCATTAAAAGGCCTGCTCTGGAAGAATTAGTCCCTGTTGCCAGAGCCAAGGGAGAAGTGCAGGACAGCAAATACCACCAGAACAGAACCAGCAGGGTAAGGGAGGCCTCGGTCTCTTGGGGCGGGTTGTGGGAAAGCTCCCTGCCCCGCCCCTTCTCTGAGCCCCCGCCTCTCTTCCCAGTCCGCCCCTAAAGGCCCAGGACTCCAAATTCACATCCTAGAACCTTAGAGGGTACTTTCCCCTCTCTAGCTCTGTGAAGATGTTTAATCTCTTTGCCGCTCTCCTCTGCTCAGTTTTCCGTCGGAAACGGGATTTACACTGAAAGAAAAGAGGAATCGAGGGTGGTATGAGATTGCGTGTGTGCGGAATCTGTCTGTGCTTGGTCACATTTGTCTCTCTTAGCGATCTGTCTGTGCCACACACACACACACACACACACACACACACACACATACACACATCTACGTCAGTCGTGGGTTATCTGTCCCACAGGGTTTCTGTCTGTAGGCCAGGATCCATGTCTGACTATATGTTAATGTCCGTTTGTGATTGTGTTTTGGCTTTTGTGTGCTGCCCGCGTCTCTATAGCTCTCCGAGCTCTGCGTGGGAGAAGCGGAGGCAATCAGGGGGTGGGGAGTAGGTTGCGGAGAGGGGAGATTGAAAAGAGCTCCTAGGTCAGGTATTTCTCTTACAGTTTTGCCCTGAAAGCGGATCCATTCCAGAACCACTGACAGTCCCATGACTTCTCATCCTTGTTTTCTCTCTTTCTTTTCTGTCTCCCTCAGCTTCCCTCCATATCGTTTTCTCTCCTTTCGCCTCTCTGTCTCCCTCTTCTAGATTCAGTTTCTGAGTCTTGCTTATTATGTCTCTGGATCTGTCTGTTTCTTTTTCTGTCTGTTTCTAGGGTCCTTCCTCTCTGTCTTTGTCTCTACCTCTTTTTGGATCTCTCTAGATCTGTGTCTCAATCTCTCTTTTTATGTCTGTCTGTCTCTGTCCCCTTTTACCTCTGCAATATCTGCTTCTTCCTCTCTCTCTTTCTCTCTCAGATTCTATCTCTGCGGTTCTCCGTCTGTCATTTTGTCTCTGTCCTTGTCCATTTATGTGTCACAGGCTCCGTGATGTTCTGCCTCATTTCGTTTGCCCCCTCACCGTTCCCTTATACCAAAACTTCTATATTTATCTCCCTTTCTCTCGGTCTCTGTTTCTATATCTGCCTCCATGTTCTCCCATCTATGCCCGTTTCTGTCTCTGCTCCCCCCCTGCACTGGTTTCCCTGTGTGTATATGTCCCTCTGCCCAGGTAGTAAGTGCTTCCCTTCCTCAGCCACCACTGCAGTGTCCCTGGAGGGGAGGGAGGGTGGTGCTTACCTGTATGGCGTTGGTCACATTCCACCCTGCTTCCCAGGCAGTGATCTTGGGCTTGTCCTGGCCACCCCCGAATTCAGAGCACATGCCCTGCTCCTTCGAACCCGAGGGTGGCAGGGGCCCAGAGCCGTCCCTCTGGTAGTGGAAGTCACCCTCGACGGGGGGCTCAGCGCCCTCCTCACTGGGCTCCGATTTGAGGATGTCCATCTGCAGTCCCTGCCGATGCTCCAGGTCCAGATCGTCGCAATGGGCGAAGCCCACAGCCTCCTCGTCAGTGGCCGCCTGGAAGCCCATCCTGGCGAACATGCCACTCACCTTGGCCTGGGACTTGTTGGACACAGAGGTGGCCACGTTGGACAGTTTGCTGCGAATCAAGGTGGCCATGGTTGCAACTTGGGCCCGAACCTACTACACGGACAGCTAAGGAGGCTGGAGGTCACCCGGACAACCTCCGGGCACAGGCTATGCAAGGGCTTAAGCGATGGCTGGTGAAATCGCTATCTCCACTTTCCCCCCACGTTCTTCCTTCTCCACCCCGTGGCACCCTGGATCATGACCTCTCACTGCGCTTGGAGATCAGGAGGTGGTGGGTCTGGGGGCCAGGCCTGTTCGAGCGGACTGGTGGAGACTGGAGGGAGGCGGCGCCGTCAGCAGCGGCGGTGCTAGTGCACTGCAGAGAAGCCGAAGGGGCGCGGGAGGGAATGGGGGAGCACGAACAGCAGCGTCAGATCTCCAACGCAAGCCTGGCGCGGCGCACTCCGCGTCCGCGGCCCAATGCGATCATCTGTCAAACGGGAATGGAAAAAAAAACCAACGGAGACGGGAGGGGGAGAGGGCAGTGGGAGGGAGAAGGAGAGAAGAAGGGAGGGGAGGGAGAAGGAGAAAAGAAGGAGAGAAAGGAAAAAGAGTGAAAAGAGAAGAGAGGAAAGGAGACAAGAGGATAAAAATCAGGAGAAGAAAAGAGGGAGATCGGGGAATGAGATGAGAAGACAGGAGGAAAGGAGAAAAGGAGACTGGAGAAAAGGAGGAGACGAAAGGTGAGAAGAAGAGAGGAGGAGACTAGAGGAAAGAAGTGGGGGGGGGGAGTGGAGTGGAGAAAAGAGAAAGTGCTGCATTTCTGGGGGAGGTTCTTCAGTGCCTTAGCCGAGCCCTTAGCCCTTCCTACCATTGACAGACCCTAGAATGGTGACGGGTTTGAATGTTTTGGTTCCTCCCAAGTCTCTAATGTCTAATTTCTGATTAGCCCCTGAACCAAGTCGTGAAGCTTCGGAGTGGATCAAGGAAGTACGCAAGGATCGGGCCTGAAAGATCCAAGAAGGAAAGAAACCTCTCCTGCTCTTCAGTGTTCTCTCTTCTGTCTCTGTTTCCCTCTTTTCGTGTCTGCCTCTCAATCACAGACACATACACAGATACACATTTGGGCACACACACGAGAAAGTGCACGGCCCCTTGCCTCAATCTCTATCAGAAGTCTAAGTTATTTATTTCAATGAGGGAAAGGAGACTGGGATGTCTCCAGGATTGAAGGATTAGGATATATGCATGGTTCGTTTCTATCAGAGGTCTCTGTTCAGTGAAGATAAGAGTCCAGATCTCAGGCCTAGAAACCTCTTTCCCCTGCAGACCGAGGGTTTAAAGTCAGATCTATTTCCAGAAGCAGCAGTGAAGGCTGGAGATTGGGAATACATTCCTCCCCAATCTCCAGCTGTTACAGGCTTCCAGCCGAGGCAGCACAGACCCAAATCCCCTTCCTTCTCCGCAGGTGCCTACTTCGTGCTATCTCCCATATCTGCTTGTTTATCTGTGCGTCTCCACATGAGTCTGTGTGTATATGTATGCTCCCCTCTGTGTTAGTGCAAATAACAAAGTGTTGCGGAATGAGGAATTCAAGGGAATAAACCAAGAGGGGAGTCAAGGAGGAAGAGAACTCCGGAAGGAGGACTCCCAGTAGAAGCCTCTAGAGGCTGTCAGAGCAGACTGGAGGGATTCAGCATAAAATCATTTTTTAGCAACGACTGCCCCCAGTCTCGGAAATTGTTCTTACAGCCTCAAAGGGCAGTTATAGAAGCAGGTATTCAGATCCCAACCTGACAATTCAGACCTCCAGAACATCTGGATCTTTCAGGCAGAATGTTTTCTGATCTCTTGGGGAGGGAGAGATGCGGGAGATTCAAGTGTCAAAAATAAAGATATTAAGTAAACTCTCTGCTTTCACTTTTACATACATAGGCCCCCTGTCTATACACCCAGAAATTGAGGCGAGAGAATTATTCAGAATCTACTGGATTAGAGCTCAGTAAAGCAAAGGCTGTATTGAACCTGTCTGAGCTGCTGCAGGGATCACAACCTCTTATGTCACAGTAGGCCTGCATTGAGGATCCGAACCCCAAGTTTGGTGAGGGAGGAGGACTGGGGGCAAGGAGAGGGAAGCTGAGAGCATGTATGTCTACAAGAGATTATATGTATGCTCCCGTGAGGGTGTGCATGTCTGTATCACTGTGTGTACCCTTATCTGTGAGTGCCTGTCTGGCGTGGGAGTGTATTTGTAGGCGTTTATGAGTCTCTGTATGCATGCATTTGTGACTGTGTGCATGTAGATTCTGGGAGGGTGCATTTATCGGTGTGTGCGGGCTAGCATCTCTGCATGAACGTGTTGTGTTCATGGCTGGCGGTGGCGTACAGGTCCAGTTTACCTCCCCAAATCCCTATGTCCCAAAAGCTTTAACCTCAAATAACAAAACTCAGCTATCACAGCTGGCCTTTGTCCCTACCCTGTCAAAGCTGAGATTATTCACTGGAAGGGGTGGAGGTGGAGGTGATACTGTGTTGCTCCCTCGGGACCAATTTCTCTTTGGGAATTCCTCCCACACCCTTCACCATATCTTCTTAGAAAGGGGCCCAGCAGGAGTGGAAAGAGGCTAGAGAGCTCTCCTTTGCCCCTAGGCGCAAAAGGAATTAGCTCTACTCAGTGGGCAAAGAGGTCACTGACAGCATTACAACACCTGGAGCACTCTCAGCTCGGCATAGAGAGCCTTAAGGAACACAGCCTTTCCTCCATTCAAGATTCATTCACATAGTCACAGTCCCTACACACCCAAACCACTGAGGGAGACCATACACAGAAATATTCATAGAAATCCACTGTAGAAACATACACTGAGACCCCTCCACATAGACACCTCCCTATTCCATTCATCCCTCTCACAGAGACCCCTATCTCAAAACTTCCAATCCTCCAACAGAAACCCTGGCACAGACTTCCAAAAGAAGTCCTGAGAGACAATCACAAATATCCTCCTATACAGAGACACATCCTGAAAGAAATCTAAAAGATACCTGGTGTCTTTTAACTTTCTTAATAACATTCTCTCAGAATACTGGGTTGGGCTTGGATCCCTTCCTTGTGCATGCCTTCTCCTTTCTAGGTATTCCTGGATGGTGTTTATCTCTAACAAATTAATCAATGATTTGCATGTGTTTGTGGATTCATTAGTGTGTGAATTTAACTGAATTCCACATGGTCCTACCTCTCCTCTTATGGTTCCTCTAATGGTTTTCTCCTTCCTGCACCTGTCCCTCTCACTCACCTCACCCATTTGGACTCTGAAGCTAAGCAGGATAGAGGGAGAACAGAGGTGGAGTATATGTGTATCTGGGGAGGGAGGATGCTTCTTTCATTCAACAAACATTTATTAAGTAAATTAAGTATGTGCATCTCCTCATGCTTGGCACTTCAGGAAATTGAGATGATTAAGAGATGGTCCATGTTTTTAGGGATCTTGTAATTGTGTCAAAAGACATTTGGAATCCAATTCTCTCGGTGTAGATGTGCACGCAAATGTCAGTATGAAAGTGAGAGTGTCAGCACACATGAGTACCGCCGTTCAGAGTGAGAGTGAGTAGGTCACTGCGAGTGAATTGCACATGTGAAGGTGTTTGTGTGAATGTTACTGAAAACAATAGAAAAAGGAGAACGGGAGGAGAGATCAAAGGAAAAGAGAAAATGGAACATGGAACGAACAAAAAAAGAGAAAGAGTGAGAAGAGGTAAGTGAAAAAGAAGAAGCTGAGACAGAAAATTCCCTTTTGCGAGTCTATCCCTTGCTCAGATGCTACGATCCCCTGAGTACCTGTGCAAGGCTGTCTAGACCCTGAGAACGCCAAGTGGACTCCATGCCCAGGGTGCTTAGCAAGCTCTGCTCACTAGCTCAGGACAGGGTCTCCCAGCAGGAACTGAATGGCCGCTTGTCCAGGATGTTGACTATGGCAAGCTATGAACTGGATATTGTGGTGGGGGTCCCATATGGCTCTGAGATTTTAGTATTTCAGGATCCACCTCGAATCCACACAAGGTTTACTGAGCAAGGGGGTCAAGCTCCAGGGGAAAGACAGGCATGGGTACGAATGTGTGGACCTCTGACTTCTTATAGCAGAGGCTCAGAGGCAAAGGCCGCGGAGGAGGAACACAGAGGAGAGCAAGAGTGTTATGAGAGGGACACCTGTACTTTGTCCAGATTAAATATTCACCTTTCCTGATTTTGCATCATGACCAGAGTCTGCTTGCAATCCTGCACCAACTACCCAAGCTCACCATTCCCCCCTCATCCCGCCTCCCCCAAGCATTTTAGTCCCCAACATGAGGACAAATCTGGCGCCCGGAGGTCACCTTCTGTTGACAAATGGTACGCAGAGGGTTAATTGTTTGCTGCGGGTCGGGGAGCAACCTATTTAAATGGAATGAATAGGGTTAAAGAGGCTGAGCTTATCTCGGGCTCACAGAGCCGGCTCCGGCGTCGGGCAGAGCGCCGGAATTAACAGCCTGGAAAACGCGAACATCATCACCATCATTGAGGGTTAGAGAGACCAAGACGACGGGGCGTCCGGGCAAAGCCCCCCAGGGAATCTCCTGGAGACTCCATCTTCCGAGCAGCGGAGGACGACAGCTCCCCTCAGGCAGGTGGGGCGGCGGAGGAGGAGAGAACCTTCCATCTGGAGAATGGAAAGAGTCCGGCCAGAGGATGGGGAGTTCAGGAGGGAGGTTGAGAGGGTTGGGGGAGGCGACAGATTCCCCTGCCTGCAGGGATTTGTGTCAGCTCAGAACCAAACAGAGAAAGCCTGTTTCTATTTGAACCCTAAGATGTTTCGAGCTCCTCGACAAGCAAAGATCAGCAGGCGAGATGATTGCATAGAAGAGAGTGAGTAAGAGGGCAAATATTATTGTTGTTTATAAGAATTCACATTCCTTTGGCGCTTTTAAGCTTTACAAAGCACTTTCCTCTCATGAACCCTGTGAAGTAGGTGGTTCAACTTTAGGACTCAGTTGAAGAGCCTCCTCTTACATGCCCACTAAGCCAAGTGCAGCCCCATCTCCTAGTAGTTATTTTGTGAGTATCATGAATGTGTTGTAGCCCTCTCCTCTCAGATTAATGGGGGTTCCTTGAAGGCGGGGTCTGTCTGACTTCTCTATTTATGTTGCTATCACCTAGCACAATGCCTGACATATGGCACGAAATTAACTAATACTCGATCAATGGAGATGCTGGAGATGTAAGCATTTTCTTTCCATTTTATAGAGGTGGAAACCGAGTTTCATGGAGGATAACTCACTTGCCCACAAGTACACAGGTAGGAAGTATCGGAGTTAGGATTTGATCCCCCAGTCTCCTAACTGTAATCTCATTGCTCTTTTTGCTGTAATTTGGGGCACACAGAAAGGTTAATCTCTTAAGAATATAGTGGTACCTACTGCCTCAGTCAAATCACTTTGGCTTAATTACATAATTCATTCTCAATCATTGAAAAGTGTTCATTCAAACAGTATTTTGGAGACACTCTGCTCCCCCATAGCCAGGAGATGGTGGAGTAGATTCCTGCATTGGGAGAAAGGTGGGACCGGATGTGACCTCTGAGGTTCCTGCCAGCTATGAGATTTGGAGATACATTTTGCTCTTCCCATCTTGGTACTGCAGAGACCTCTTTGCAAACCCTAAGGGGCTCTAGAAATAGAAATAATTATGCATTTGTTCTGGGAGATTCTTTTGGCTTTAAAGGAAAAGCAGGAAGCTTGAGGGTTACCAGGAAATTGACTATCCCTCCCCCAATTCAAGCAGTTCCTACCTCAGTTTTGAGAGTGTAGGCTTAACGGCCCCCCCCCCAAGTCAAAGGAATCCCTTAAAAAGGTGATTTCCAAATAGAATGAGGCACTGACTCCCAGTCTCCTCGTAGCAAAACTAAGAGATTTAGAATTACAGCATATCAACACAAAAGGGACCTCTCAGAGAGAAAGGACATTCCAAGATTGATAAAGGCTCTAGAAAGTCATCTGGTCTAATCCTCTCATTTTATAGATAAGGAAACTGAGGTCCATAGAAATAAAATGATTTGCCCAAGGTTATACACAATGGATAGCAAAGCTGGGACAGGAACTAGGAATTTGATTCCAAATCTAGTGCCCTTTACATTACCTGGGATTCTGGGATCCACACATACATTTCAGGAGTGTTGGTGAACTTGGATGGGGGAAAAATGACACCTTTATTTTTACCAGCCCCTAAATGAAATTTAGCATTTCTTTCAACTACTTAAAAACATTCTTCTGAGAAAGGGTCCATAGGCTTCCTCAGAATGCCAAAGGGATCCATGACATAACAAAAAAGTTAGGTTGACTGATATCAGAAGATCACATAGAGTAAGTAGTAACTTGAAGGCAATCAACTATCTCCCTCCCAATATCACACTTTTTCCACTAGGACTTTGGACAAATCCTTTGTTCAATTCCCCAGTAAATATAGGAAGTCATTTCTGCCTCTGTCGTACTTCATCCCAATTCTTGCCACATCTACACAGCACCAAAAAAGCCAGTTAATTCAGTTTCTTCTCTAACTAATATCATCAAGCACTTGTTTCTTTTGGACCAAAGGGTCTCTGACAATTGCTTTGGTTTCACAATATTCTCTCACTTCCCTCACTGGTCCATGTTCATGCTAAGGCACAGGGTGAATTCCACATTTGTGGATTCTATCTTGAAGCAGGATGGCATAATGGATGGAATACTGAGCAACAGATTCAGGATTTCCTGAGTTCCAATCCTGCCTCAGAGCTATGCGGCTCTGGACAAGTCATTAGCCTCTCTGAATTTCCATTTACTTATCTATAGAATGGGGATAGCAATAACACCTACCTCACAGGGCTGATGGAGGATCAAATGAACTAATGTATATGTACACAGAGCTCTGTAAATCTTAAAGGGTATATATATTTATATGTATAAATATACAAGCTATTATTCCTTTTCCTTCTGTCCTGTTTTTGGTTTATCAGTAGCTTATAGGTTACTCTTGCTGTTTGTCCTTCATTCTCGAAGAGGACCAGGACCTCAGAGAGATGGTAACATGACATGCAAGTGAGTTGGATTTAAGTGAGGAAGGGTCATGCATAGTCACCAGCCTCACTTTCTCCTCTGGAGTCATCTGGGTTCAGTGGCCAGATATGGATCAGGACAACTGGAGACGGTTCAGGATGCAGTAGGGGACCATGGTCTTTTCTAGTGAAAATATTTAATGGGGTTCAGTTTGACTGAGGCAGCACTCATTCAGTGATTAAGGCTTAATAACAAAATGAGGCAAAGGATGACGTCTTGAAAAAAAAAAAAGCCCTGGGAAGGGAAAACCCTCAGAGTTTCTGGTCCAAACAGCAAACAGAAACTTTAGAGAGTTTCTGATATGTAGATATAGAAGGGTAAACATGTCAACTTCCTGTTTATGGTGCTGAAACAGCAGCCAATCCTATGATGTCCACCAAAAGAGTGACCTTTTTGAGTCTTGGGGAAAGCTGACCATTAAACTAATCTACATCAATCTTCTGATTTTAGATTAGAATCTTTTTGTTGTTGAGAAAATGGAACAAAACCTCTTCTTATGCCCACCATCAGTGCCAGGATTCAATGGCTACCTTCTTATCTCTTGAATAAAGTTCATACTTCTTTGCCTCATATTCAAGTTTTTACATAATTTGGTACTCCTCTATCTTTACGATCTTATTTAATACAAATAGCTTCCATATGCAAACTTCAACCAAATTGGACTATTTATTCTCTACCCCAACCCCCATCTTTCCCCCCACTTGCCCTATCCTTTCTCACTTCTGGGTCTTTGTTCACACTATTCCTTAATCCAGATTGCCTTCCCCTTCCCCTCTTTTCCTGCTGAATTCCTGTCCTTTAAAGTAATTCAAATGCCACTCACCCATGAAGTCTGCATGATCATCCTGGTAAGTAATGACCTTCTTATTCAGTCAACTCATAGCACTTTATTCTGTGCCTCTCCAATGTGCTTATCACATGATAGAATAATCATTATCTGTGTTTAAATTTTGTATTCCTACTAAATCATATGATATGCTGGAACAAGGACCCCATGTCTTCTCTAGCATCTAACAGTTTTCTTCACACAGTCAATTGTGTAAATGAATGAACGTCACAGTTAATAAATGCTGTTTGCCAAAGAGAAAGCACCCTTCATTGCCCTCAAATATATACTTTGCAGTCTCTCACTCAGCTCTGGGCAGGTGGACATTTCAGAGCCTCAGTCTGGAGTCCCCCTTCTCCCCCTCTACTGCCTTGGAGGGAAAATATGACAGGGTAATGAACAGCAGTACAAAGCTCTATAAAAAGGCAATTAGGTGAACTATTGGATTGGGACAAGACTGTGTGACCTGGTTAATAGCTCTGCACAGAGTTGGGAATTTCCAGGGGGAAGGGGAAAGAACTGTATTTTGATAGTGGAAGGGTGACAGGCTTTCTTTGAGTCACAGGTAGAGGGGATAGGAGCTCCATAATGAGGAGTTTGAACATTCCTGGCCATTATGTGTGATTACACTGGGTTGCAATGCTGCCACCTCCTCCTTCTCTTCTGTTTCAACCTTCAAAGGCCCAGCTGTGAACTCTTGGAGACACTTGGAGGAACACAAAGACCTCAGTGTGATGTAGTCCATTAGGCAGGAGACTCACTAAACACTCAGAAGTGACTGATTTCCAGCCTAATACATGGAACACTCCCCTCTCCCCCTGAAATGTCCACATACAAGGCACCTTGAACACAAAGGATCTCAACTCCCAATATGTGGAACACTGAGTTAGGCTCTCCTTTCCATCCAGGGAACAGACAGCACTCACAAAGTTTTAGCTACCTGTACCCAAGAAATCTCTCTGTCCTCCCGACTACCTATACACATTAGACAGTTATGTATATACAAAATCCCAGCCCTCTCTACATGGGAGAGGGCACTTGGAGACACAGGACATATACAGAGCCCTGGCTCCTTGTAACCCAGACCACTTTGCTCATGCAGTCCTGGACCAAGCTTGAAATCACAACTGAGCAAGCCTTCCTGACCCGCCTCATTTCCTTCTTTTCTCCCCGCAGCTCTCATCCCAGATGGAACAATCCGATACAATAGAGCAATCAGGAGTCATTAACAGCTCAGCTTGGGGCTTTCAACGCATACTCAATTATAGGACTGGCAGCGGGAACTAGCCCGCCCAGCAGTCCCCATCATTTCTAGCTCTGGATTGGTTGACTGAGGAGGGCCCTACTCTGTTCTGTGCTCTTTCCCCCCCTCCCCCCACACCCTCAAGTTGAAAAGGATGTGTGCAGAATGCATACTAATGATCCTGAGCTACCAGGAACTCTCTAGGCTTTACTGGAAAAGGAGAGAAATACTTGCCTCTTTCACTTATCAGGTGTAAAGAGGGTGGGTGAACCTTTTGTTGTAGTTCAGTCGAGTCCAACTCTTTGTGATCCATTTGGGGCTTTCTTGGCAGAGATACTGAAGTGGTTTGCTATTTCCTTCTTCAGTTCATTTTACAAATGAGATAATTGAGGCAAGACAGGTTAAGTGACTTGCCCAGGATCACAGAGCTAGTAAGTGTCTGGGGCCAAATTTGAAATCAAGTTCTCCTGACTCCAGGGCCAGTGCTCTATCCATTGAACAACCTAGCTGCCGATAGTTGTAAAGATGAACCTTCCATACTGTGTTTTCATTTTGGGGGTGAAGTAGGGCAATATGCCATATGAATAACAGGTCTCTAGCTCCACAATCCTCTGTGAGACCCGTATAAAGGTTTGGTTGGTAATATAAAGGAAAGCCAGGTACAAGGTGAGAACACAGCCTCATCCCCTATCTGGCTGTACTACTACTTCGGAATTTCTCTGATTTCTTCATCAGGAACCTCATCAGAAAAACATCATCCGGCAAGATTGAATCAGAGCATGACTCCCCTTTTCTTCTGATTGGAAAGTAGAGCTATGAACTCCAAAACCTCCAATTAAGGAAGGGCCTCAGGACAGAAGCTCATTCTTCACCTGAATGAACTGCTTTGGGATTTCTCTCCCTTTCCCACCATGTCCTTGAATTAGGTCTCTTCTATCCCCCATTCCCTTTTCACCTTCCTTTTTGTGTTGTAAACTCATTAGATTGTAAGCTCCTTGAGGTCTGGAACTGTTTGGTTTTTTTTCATATTTGTATCCCCCATGCTTAGCACAGTGCCTGGCAGATAGAGGGCTTCATAAATGTTTATTGACCAGCTGACAGACAGATGGTGGAGCCAGGATTCAGACCCAGGTATTCTGACAATATTCAATATTCTGACAATGCCCAGTACTCCTCACAAGTAAGTAGGGGCAGGTCTTTTTGAGAATGCTGTCTACACTGCTGCCAACAGCATTTTAATGATCCTGCTTTCTGCTTCGTCCTTACCGATGGCCCTAAGATCATAGAATCAAAGAAGTAGAAGTGACTCTGGAGGCCAAATTGCTCAAGCCATACATAAATAAAATCCCCTTAGAGTTTGAAGGAGTCTTACAGAGGACCTAGTATAACCCTTTCATTTTAATAATGAGAAAATTGAGTCTTAGAGATAAGAAGTGACTTGCTCAAGGTCACATAGGTAAGGAATAGCCAAGATTCAAGTTTAGAGCCTCAGAATCCACATCTGATGCTCTTTTACCACCTCCTCCTGTCCTCCTATTTAAGTTCAGTCTTTTTCAGTTGTGTCTGATTCTTCATGACCCCCTTTGGGGTTTTCATGGCCGATACTGAAGTAGTTTGCCATTTCCTTCTCCAGCTCATTTCACAGATGAGGCAACTGAGGCAAACAGGATTAAGTTACTTGGCCAGATCACACAAGTCATAAATGTCTGAGGCCAGATTTGAATTCATGAAGATGAATTAGTAGTTACCATAAAAACCAATAGAGAAATTTCCTCTTCACTTGTGATATTGTTGTTTCAATTTTTGTTTTTTTGGCTTGTTTTTCTTTACAATGTTGCTGTCCTTTTATAAACTGATCTGGTTCTACTCACATCACTCTGTTTTGCTTCATACTACCCAGCATTCCCTAAGATAGTCTCTTTCATAATTACTTCCTCTTAAGTTTTTATTTAATTTTTTGTATCTTGTTTCATTTTTTAAAGTATTCATGTAGTCCTTGCAGACAATCCATTTTATCCCTTTGAATCTTTAGCTGGAATAAACCAACAATCAATAAAAATTAATTGATTTACTGCTATGTGCCAGGTAGCAAGGTGTAGTGGATAGAAAACTGGCTTTGGAGCCAGGAAGTCTTGGAGTCAAATGTGGTCTCTGACACATATTGATTATGTAATGGTGAGCAGGTCATCAGGGACAAGGGACATCAGGGACAGTGGTCAGTGGAGAGAGGGTTGGGCAGAGTCACCCTCCTTCTTTGGGGCAATCCTCTTTGGGGAAATTATTTGCAATAATTTTGTAATACTGGTTAGTGTTTTCTTCGACTACTCATCTCTATAGCTTTAGTTCCTGAATTGTGCCTTTTTATTAGAGTCAGGCTTGCTCCCTACTGTCCTTTTGGATGAAGTGGTCAGCTTTGGGGTCCCCTGGGTTCTTGGATTGACTTCCAGGCTTCCCTGCATCTCTGAAGTTCAGAGCAGAGTGTTAGAGATCTTAGCAGGCTTTTATGGACTGAATACTGTGACACCATATTTTTTGCTGGTTACGGCCTGATGTTGCTCCCTGGGGCTTTCCAAGAAGAGCCCTCTGCCCTTCCTGCCTCTGGGTACAGAAGCTTGCAGGCTACAGGTATTCATCTCTAGTTGTACTGCGAGCTCACCCTAGGCTGGAGCTGGCTTTGCTGAAGGAACCTCCTTTTCTATTGCCCTCTGACTTCTAACTGACTTTTTGTGTGGTTCTGGGAGTCAAAGAAATCACTTACTGTAATTTTTTATTGGATTTCTGGATTGTTATTTGGTCTGGTGCGAACTTCAGGGTTCTGTAGGAGTAGGTTATGGGAGCTGCCCATTTTGGCAGGAAATCTATTCAATTCAGTTTAACAGACACTTATTAAATACTCACAATGTGTCAAGCACTGTATTAGTCACTAAGGATTCAAAGACAGGGTAAGTTCCTGCCTGTAGGAACTTTATTCTATGATTGTGCATGTAGGAGCTTAAATTCTGTATGTATGCAGGTTCTTTATTCATTTCAGTCATGTCTCTTTGTGACCCCCATTCGAGGTTTTCTTGGCCAAGATGCTGGAATGGTTTGTCATTTCCTCCTCCAACTCATTTTTACAGTTGAGGAACCGAGACAAACAGAGTGAAGTGACTTGCCCAGGGTCACACAGCTAGGAAGTGTCTGAGAACAGATTTGAACTCAGGAAGATGAGTCTTCCTGACTCCAGGATCACTGTGCACTATGTCGCCACCTAGCTGAAGGTGAGTAAATACAAAGCATTATAAAGTAATTTCAAGAGAAAGAATGTCAATAAGTGGAAGGATCAGAAATGACCTCTCCCAAAGGAGATAGCCCTGGAGCTGGGTTTTGAAGGAAGTTATGGATTCTGGGTGGCAGACAAGAGGAGAATGCATTCCTTTAGAAAAGGTCCTTGAGGACAGGGACCATTTCATTTTTGCCTTAGTATTCCTAGTACTAACCAAATGCTTGGTGTGTGCATGTTCACGCAGACCTTTTTTTGGGGGTGTGTGTGGAGGATGTGGGGGGCAGTGGGAATCAGACCTATGATTTCATTGTCATAGGGAGCTATGGGTGAGGAATTTTTACCAATTCAGTTCAGTACATTTTCTGCAACTTAAGGTCTTAGAGAGTTGCCTGGGACAGTGACAGTTTAATAATAAGAACTAACATTTATATAGCACGTACTACATGCCAGACAATGTGCTAAGACATTTACAAATATTATCTCATTTGAGTCTCACAACAATAGATGTTATTATCCCATTGTACTAATGAGGAAACTGAGGCAAAGGTGAAATGACTTGCCCAAGGTCACACAGCTAGAGCCTGAAACCAAATTTGAAGTCAGGTGTTCCTAACTCCAGTCTCAGCCCTCTCTTCACTGAGACTCCTAGTTATCCCTAATGACTTGCCCAGGGTTACATAGTTAGTATGTGTCAGAGGCTACATTTGAGATCCCAGGCCACAATGGCTCCAAAGCCAGTCTTCTCTCTACTACATCATGCTATCTAGCACATAATAGTCACTTAACTAATTGTTATTGAGTGTTAGTTGTTTTCAGTCAGTAACAGCTGGTAAACCAGTTTGATTGAAATGGAAAATGCTGGGGAATAATGTGAAACAACTGGAAAGATTGGCAGGAACCAAATTGTGGAGGACTTGAAATGCCAATATGAAGATTTTTATATATTACATTATATACATTTTTTGTAAATAGTATTTTATTTTTCCAATTACATGTAACTATAGTTTTCAACATTCATTTTTTATAAGATTTTGAGTTCCAAATTTTCCTCTCTTCATCCCTCCTCTTCCCTCTTCTCAAGACAGTGAGTGATCTGATATAGGTTATACATATTCAAACATGTTAAACATATTTACACATTAGTCATGTTGTAAAAGAAGAAACAGAACAAAAGGGAAAAACCATGAAAAACAACAAAAAGAGTGAAAATAGTATGCTTGGATCTGCATTCAGACTCCATAGCTCTTTCTCTGGGTATGGATAACATTTTCCATCTATATATTTCATTTTTTAAAAATGGGGTACAGTTGAAAACTTTGGAGTAGGGGAGTGACATGGTTAAATCTGTGTTTGTGAGGAATATTCATTTGACTCCAATATGGAGTACAGATTGGAGAGGGAAAAAACCAAAGAAAAAGAAACCACTTAAGAATCTAGTACAATAGTCCAGGCAAGAAGGAATGGCGGTCTCATCTAGGGTAGAAGCTATGTGGTGGAGAGAAAAGGACTGACAAGAAAGATATTGAGGACTGACATAGGATGGATAAGACTTGGAAGCTGATTAACTATATAGGGATTGAGGATGAGGGAAGTATCAGGAATAATTCTAAGATTATGAACCTGAGTGATTGGAAAGATAGTGATGGCATCAATAGAAAAAGGGAAGTTTAGAGGAGGGATCAGTTGTAGGGGAAATGTAACGAGTTCTGTTTTGGACATGTTGCGATTGAGATGCCTTTGGGACATCCAGGTAGAAATGCCTGGCAAACAGTTACTAAGGTGGGACTGTAATTCAGGAGAATATTTAAATGGGTATATATAGATTCAGGAATCATTTATATAAGGAAGATAATTGAACCCATGGGAGGTTTATGAGATCATTAAAGAAAAGAGAGAAGAAAAAAAGAGAAAAGGGAGGATTAGAGATGCCCACATTTGTTGAGCAGGAAAAAGGAGGATGAACCTGTGAAGGAATCTAAGAAGTAATTAGACAGCTGGGTGAGAGGAGAACCAAGAAAAAGCAGTATTACAGAGGTCAAAGGAGAGAAGTGCTTCTAGTAAGAAATCAAGAAGACTGAGGGGGGAAAAAAGCAAAAAAAAAAACCCAAAAAAACCAAACCTCAAAACATTGGGTTTAGTAATTAAGAGATCACTGGCAGATTTAGAGAAAGTATTATTGTGAATCAAATACTTTCTGATCCTTAGAAAGGTAGAGAAATTTTGAGCTATTAAAACCATCTTTATTTGTGCAGGGATGGTTCCTCCTTCTCTTCCTGTAGTTTCTAACTTTTGTTCCTTGATGCTTGGCTTTTGACAATCAGTACCTCAGATTCTCCTAAAAGGTTGGAACTAGAGGGGCTTTAGGGATCACTGATGAGGATGATCATTAACATTTTACAAATGGGGAAACTGAGGCATAGGAAGAAGGTCATAGCAAGATAGGACCACATTTGGGACTGAAGTAACACTATTCTTTGACTATACTACTCTGTGTAGTAAACAGATTTTATGTCAGCTATTGGGTTAGGAAGGAAGGTGGCCCTCCAGCCAATGTGAGCGCTAGTCATCCTTAGACATAAACCCAGATCCTTGTGTCACAGACATTGCTGTTGTGAATTTTACATTGATAAATGATGTTTCTGTCATAAGTTTGTATATTGCTCTACATGCCATTGTGACAGCATGATTACTAAGGATAAGGACTGAGCCTGAGATTTCACTGGTACGAGGAACTCCCAGAGGAGGAAATTCTAGAAATGCAGGCCAGTTGTTCTAGTTGTGTCTGACCCTTTATGACTCCGTTTGGGGTTTTCTTGGCAAAGACACTGGAGTGGTTGACTATTTTCTTCTCCAGTCCACTTTATAAATGAGGAAACTGAAGCAATCACACAGCTAGTAAGTGTCTGAGGCTGGATTTGAACTCAGGTTTTCTTGACTCCAGGCCCAGTACTCTAACCACTGCACCACCTGGTTGTCCAGGTGGGCCAGCATCTTCTCTGAAATATAGTGATAGAGACTTGCCTGGAGTATTGAGAAGTTAAATGACGTACCCAGGTTCATAGACTTAGTGTGTGTCAGAAGCAAGACTTGAACCTAGGTCTTTCCGGTTTGGAAGGTGACTTTCAATCCACCACACAATGCCATCTGGCACATAGTAGTCGTATACACTGTGCTGCCTTCCTATTACTCTTAATAATACATATATATAACACTTGAAAGTTTACAAGAAGCTTTTCTCATAATAACCCTGTGAAATGGCTAGTACAGGTACTATTACCTGTACTAAGGTAAGACTCACAGTGAATAAGAGCACGATATCTGGACACAGGAGAAATTTGAGTTCAAATCCAGCTTCAGATGTTTACCAGCTGTGTGACACTGGGCAAGTCACTTGCCCACTTGCCTCTCTCTGCCCCAGTCTTCTCATGTGTGACATAGGGGAGATTATAATAGCACTTGCCTCCCAGGGTTGTTGTCTGGATAAAATGAGACAATATTTTTAAAGCACTTTGTAAACCTAAAAGCACTACATAAATGCTAGCTACTATTGTTATAAGGAATGAAGAATGAGCCTCAGAGGGGGTGAAATAACTGCCCAGTGAGGTAGAACAAGAACATGGGGTTTATGGTTAGAGGATCTGGTTCTGCTACTTCTTACTGGTGTGACCTTGGCCAAGTCATTTAACTCACCTCCCTGGGGTCTCAGTTTCTTCAACTGTCAAATAAGAGGACAAGACTAGATGATATCTAGGGTCCTTTCTGGATCTAATTCCTATTGTCCTGTACCCAAAACTTGGATCTAAGTCCGGTCTGCTGTTTTTGTTACTGCCTCACTTATTAGTCTCCTAAGAAGAGAGATGATGAAAAAACAGCCTGAGTTTAGTACTTTGCTCAGGGGTCCTGGGCACAGAGAGGGTCCTTTCCCTCCCTGCTGACTGGAAGATACCTTATTACCAGCCTACACTGGCTGCAGTTGGAGAGGCTCCAAGACCTTTTGAGAAATATCTGAATTAGGATAGAGAAGATTAGGAGGCCAGAAAGAAGGCAGAGGGAGGGAGAAAGGGAAGGAACAGCCTCTCACCTAGGGAAGAAAAACAGGGAGAGATCATTTCGCTATCAGTAGTGTCTTATTATTTTTAAATGAACTCCTTGACTCATTCTTTCTTTGCCTGACCCTCCCTCAGTCTGTTTTCCCAGAGCTCATCTTTCACTCAGTTGTGTGATTCCCCCAGGGCCAGGCAAAGTCTGTTTCATTCCTCCTTTTCATTACACACTCGGCTGATCGGAGGGGGACAGGAGCCAGGATTCCAGTAGGATAGTAATTAATAGACTTTCTACCCTCGTTGCTATGCAGCAAAAGGCCCTCTCCAGCCCCAGTTGATTAGCTGTGAATGACAATTTAGGGAGGGGGTGACCTACGGACATCTCTTCTTCCAGGCAGCCTGTGCATGGGAGGTGCTGCCTGGAATTCCCAGGTTCCAGGGAGGTAGCCCACTGGGCTATATATAGTGCTGTTTGTCTGTGAGGCCCAGAATGAAGGTATTATCACAACACAATAACAATAATAAGTAATTATGATAATGATACTAATAATTGTTAGCACTTTTATAGCAGTTAAAGATTTGCAAATTGATTAAGATATATTACTTCATTGACTAGTCCCAAAAGCTCCATGACATAGGTCTGTTCCTAACTTCATTGTTCCCATTTTAGAGATAAAGAAACTGAATCTGAGAGCTTGACTTGCCCATGGTTATACAACTATCCTAAGGCTGTACTCAGGGCTTACCTGGCTTCAAGGCCCAGGACTCCATCCACTTTGAAACCAACTGCTCTACTGCAGAGTTGGCCTGATTATAGGGCTTTCAAGGGCACGATCTCACCACTTTCTATTTCCTTGGAAAGCCATAGGATGGATAAATGAAAATTTGCCAAGGGAGCAAAAGCCCTGGAAAGGCCTTCCTAGCTAAAAATGATTATAGTAGAGGGCTGGTGACTGATTATGTATCTGACGTGTGGTTTAAAAGAAAGGGCACTGGCTTTGAACTCAGAGAAACCGAGCTGATTATAAAAAATTTTTTCCATTTACATAGCAATTTCAGGTTAGCAAAATGCTTTAATACGTGATTAAATGCTATTAATTAACAAGCATTTGTAAAACACCTGCTATATGCCAGGAATTGTACAAGCGCAAGATACACATGGACAAAGAATGAAACAATTCCTCCTCTCTAGAAATTTATATTCTAATGGAAGAACTGCATGTATTACTAAGTATATTCAGAATAAATATAAAAGAATAAAATACAAATGTAAGAGTGAGGTTGAAACCTACCACCTCTTTTTAGCCTGGATACCTTAACTGGGTGAGAATGTTTCAATCTATCATTCATAGGCCTTAGACTAAGTGTTAAAAGGCCTTTGAACAAGAATGAAGTTTCCCAAGAATTGGGTTTGGAGAGACTGAGGAAACTTGACCATGATTCAGTGATTGTCTATAAATTATCAAGAGATTAGGAATGATCTAATGGTTATTAGATTAGGAGCAAGTTCGGATTTTCTAACACCCTTGCAGAAAGGACATGGGGTAGGGAAGGAGACCTGGCCAAGGTTGAAGCCAAGGTCTCTCCATCAGTGAGAGTTGGGATAAGTATCCTCAGAGCTCATATGTACTACAGGAAGAGCTTCTTATAGAAGGAAGTAGTTGAACTATATCTGGGAGGAAGAGAAGGATTCTGTGAGAAGGAGTATATTCTACACATTGGTGAAATTAACCTCCCAAGACTATATCAATGACAACAACAGTAAGTATTACTTGATTATATTAATAAATGCGGAAAAAAAGCTTTTTTGACAAAATATAGCATTCTTTATGGTTTAAAAAAAACATGAAAAAAGATAGGAATAAATGAACCATTCCTTAAAATGTTAAATAGACTCCATCTAAAATCAGGAAGTAGAATTATTAGTACTAGAGAAATGTTAGAGGTCTTTCCAAAAGACATCGGGGTAAAGCAAAGATGTTCATTATCACCACTACTATTTTATATGCTCGTAAAAATGCTGTTATAGTATAATACAAGATAAAAAATAATTGAAAAACAAGCATAGGCAAAGAGAAAAGGATCACTTTTGTAGATGACATGATGGTTTGCTTAAAGAATGGTAGAAATTTAACTAAAAGTTAATTGAAGCAAATAATAATTTCAGTAAAGAAGAAAGATATATGCTTTATTTGGCCTTTCACAGGCCACATTAAAATAAATACCTGAGTTCAAGAGATCTACAGGAGTTCAGAGTGACTGGAATGTGAAGAGTATAACCAGGTGTGAGAACGTTCATCCCTGAGTGGAGGGTGCCACTCCTCTCCCTTCAACAGACAGGTACAGCAGGAGATGGGAGGCCAGAAGATGAATGAAGGGATGCTCTTCTTTGCAGTGGAGGATTTCCACATCCCAGCTGGAAGACTGGGCTGGCAGCAGGAAGTGGAAGATGCCTTGTGCTGACACAGATAGAACTGGTTGCCTTGGGGCAGATGGAAGATGCCTGGTCTGGCCCCAACCAGCCTTTGATCAGGAAACATGCGGGAGTAGAAAGCACAGAGCACTAGAACCCCCAGTGTTGGAGGTCATCTCACCTGAGGAAGCTGGCTATGAGGAAGCAGCAGGAAGTGGTAGACTCCCTGTGCAGATGGAAGACATCAGCCTGGCCCTAAGCAGACTTTCTGCAGGGGATGCTCTACACCCTAGTTTTATTGTTAAGCAATGTAGCAAGCACGCAAACAAGGCACATGTGCCACGTGCCACACACACACACACACACACACACACACACACATACAGAGGCAATATAAACAGACAGAAGTTGTTTCCTCCTCATGAAAGAAACTCACTCCAATCTAAGGGTAAGGGGGATGGGTATACCCTCAGAATGGGATTGGTTGAAAACAGGTAATTGGTGCCAGATGAGAGAGGGGACATTCCTAATCAGACCCGGTGGGATAGAGAAATTAAAAGTGTTCCTTATCAATACCAGGCTGGGTGGAACTGAAGTAAGAAGAGTTTCTTAGAACCACAAACTGGTAGGAGGATTTAACCTTAACTAAAGTAGCAGGAAGAGAATGACTCAAGGTTCCTACAGGAAGTTAAGAGTTCATTCCATCCAAAACTTCAAGCCTTAGTCTACCCGTCACAGAGTTAATGGTGAAAAAGTACAAACTATTTTACCCATCTATGATTATGGACATGAGGCCCACTTAGCCTCCATATTGGAGTCCTATTATTATAGTATGACATCAAAATCAATAAAACAGTAACATCAAACAATATGAAGTTTATAGTTATTAGAATATAAAATAAACCCACTATGGAAGGGAGCACTATTATAACTCCTTAGCCCTTAAGCAAGTTAGTTTAATTTTGTCCTAAAAGGTATTGAAAACATCCTCAGGACTTGATTGCCTCAGCCCACTAGTGGCTCAGGCTGACACCATTTCATGGTTGCCTGAGAGCTATCAGGCAAGGCCTAGGGAATGTTAATATCTAGGGAATGTCTGCTTACCTGGCAGATTATGATGAGAAACTCAGAAGAAGGATAGCTTTGCTCAGCTAAATTAATTTGTGATCTCCTCAATGCATAACCTTGTTGAATATACATCTCCAGCTGTAACTCAGTAAATCTCCTTTTGTTAATTTTGAATGACCTACAAATATCTCATTTCATTCAGATATTGAACATAAATTATCAGGGGACTGAGAAGTTGGACCCAGTTCTCTGAGCACCCGCAAAATTACCAACAAACTCCAGCATCAAAGTGGAAGATGCAATCCATTCAAAATAACCTCAGAATATATAAAATATGTTGGAGTGCAGCGACCAGGACATACGCAATAATTATGGGAATATAATTACAAAATTCTAATCACAGAAATAAAGACAAATGTAGACAATTTTACAGATATTAATTCCTAATGGTTAGGCAATGCCAATATAATAAAAATGACTATACTTCCTGAATCAATTTACAGACTTAATGTCACAAAAAACTACTAAATGTTTATTTTATGAAACGAGACAAAATAAAAAGCTTAAGCAGAAGAACAAAAAGTCAAGAGTCTCAAGACTAACCCTAACCCTAACCCTAATGAAAACATTTGGAAAGGAAGACCTAGCAATACCAGATATGAAACTATACTGTAAAGCAGTAAGCATAAGTACTATTTGGTGATGGGTTAAGCAGATTAGGTACACAAAACCCAAACGTAGCAGCACAGTGTTTGATCCAAAGGTCTATAACTACCAGGGTAAGAATTCATTCTTCAGTAGAAATTGATGGAAAGATGGAAAGAAGTCTGGCACAAATTAAGTTCAAACCAGACATTTCACACCATATATACAATAAGCCTCAAATGGGCATATGATGTAAGTATAAAATATTATATCATAAACAAACTACAGGAGTAGGAAAGAGAACAGCTTTCATAATTATGGATAAGGGAAGAGTTCTTCATATAACATGATGTAGCATGGGATAGAGATGATTACAGGAAATAAAGTGGACAATTTTGGTTAAAATGGAAATGTTTTTGTCCTAATAAAATTGACAGTTGGAATTTGAAGGGAAACAGGAAAATTTTTCTGATAAAGGTCTCATATACAAAGTATATAAGGAATTGGTTCAAAATATAAGAACAAGATCCACTCCCCAATAGATAAACGTTCAAAAGTTGTGAAAAGACAATTTTCAAAGGAAGAAATGTAAGTTATCAACAACCATATAAAATATGCTTCAAATTACTGATAATTAGAGAAAGGCGAATCAAAACCACTTTGAAGTTCTGTCTCACAGTCATCAGATTAACAGACAACAGAAAAAATAGCAATTGTTGAATGAGCTCTGGGAGAGTAGGCACTCTAATAATTAACACATTGTTGGCAGATTTGTGAAGTGGTCTAACCATCATGGAAAGTAATTTTCAAGCTATACTCAAAAGGTCATTAAATTGTACATACCCTTTGACCAACTGATGTAACTACTAAAGAGACCAAAGAAAGAGGAGAAAGAAACCAAATGAACAAATATATCTATATCTAAATAGTAGTATCCTTTATTGTAGCAAAAAACAAAAAAACAAAAAACCCAAAAAACCAAACACAACCTGGAAACACAGTGGGTGTCAGTCAATTAGGGAATGATTAATGAATTATGGCAAATTGATGCAGTGAAATGTTATTGTGCCATAAAAACTGTCTTAAAAGAAGAGATTCAGAGAAACCTAGGAGAATTTGTTTGAACTGAGGGACAGTGAAAAGAGCAGACCCAGGAGGACAATTTATACAATGATGACAACATTATAAAGTGCAACAACTGTGAAAGTCTTAAGAATTACATTCAACACAGTGACTGATTACATCTTCATAAGACTTAATGATGAATCATGCTTCCTCACTACTTGACAGTGAGCTGATGGACAAGAGGTACAAAATGAGACGTACGTTTTCAGATGTGGCATGTATGTAAATTTGTTTTGATTGACTATATTTATTTGTTATGACACAAGGTCTTTTGTTTTTTTGAGGGAAGTAGAGAATTAGAAAGGGATTAGGAGGGCAATTATAGTGATACCAAAAAGGGGGGAAAAAAGAAAAGAACATCAATAAATCTTTTAAATTAACAGAAGAGGGCAGAAGTAGACTTAGAAGAGAACACAAGGTAGTGTTGGAAGTTCTGGATTAACTTTGATATGTACAAAAAGCCAAGCAGACGTAAGTAGTGGAGATTCACAGTTTCATAAGCAATCCTCTTTTCTGTTTTTCTTCACAGAGGAAAATGTTGATATTTGTTTCTACTTGTCAAGTTCGTAGTAATAAAAGAGTATTGTCTTAAAAGAAAAACTAAATATACTTATTACAATGACAAAAGATGACAATGTATACAGCATTCTGCACTAATCACCTGCCTCTGCCACAAGAAGGGAGTTATGTTTCATTATCTATTGTCTAGGACCTCCATTTTTTTCCCCTGGGGAAACATTGGCAATTAAGGAGTGGGAGGAAGAAGAAGGATCCCTGAAAGAGACTAGAAAGGAGAGGTCAGAAAGGTAGGGAGAGAACCAAGAGAAAGTAATGTTATATAAGTGAAGAGAAAAGAAAGCATCTAGATGGAAGATCTGGTTAACTATGTCAAATGTCAAATGCAGAAAGGTTGGGGAAAGTGAAAACTAGGAAGGGGCCTTTAATAATTAGATCACTGGTGACTTGAAGAGAAGGATTTGAGTGGAATAGTTGGGACAAAATCAATCAATTAATCAACAAGCATTTATTAAGCACATAGTATGTGATGGGTGATGCGCTAAGTACTGAGTATAAAAAGGCAAAAATCAGACAGTCTCCATTCTCAGGAAAATTATATTTTATTGAAAACCAAATTAAAAGGGTTAGAGAGTGAGTGGAAGGTGAGAAAAGAAAGTAGTGAGAGCTAACAACTCCAGATAACAGGATGTTAGAGCTAGAAGGGACATTAGAAGATAGAATATAGACTGTCAGCATTGGAAGGAATCTTAGAACATTGTCAGAGCAAGAAGAGCCCTAGAACATAGGATGTCAGACCTGTGAGGGACATTAGAGATTTTCTAATTCATCCCCCTCAACTTACAGATGTGGATACTGAATACCTGTGATGTTACTTTTTCTAGGAGTTTGACAGTAGAGAAGAGAAAAAGGAGGTGATAGTTTGAAAAATAAACAAAGCTAAGGAAAGATTTTTTGACTTTTATTTGTTTTCAGAAGAGGGGAAGAATATAGACTAAGGAGAAGGAGGCAGAAAGGGAAGGGCTGAAGATAGGGGCATTGATGGGGGACAATTGATAGAGCAAGATCCCAGAGGAGATAATATTATTGAAGGCAGAAGTGTCAGGGCTAGTCTTGGCAAGAAGAGGACTATCTCTACCTCTGAGCCCTGGGGGCAAGAAGACAAGCTAGGTGATAAGAGAACACACAAGCAGAACAGAGAACAGAGAAGTTTCAGGGCATTGAAAGAGAAATGAAAGAGCTCATCTCAATGAAGTAGAAAGTGATTTTATCAGATAAGCAAGAAGGGACTGGGGGCTGATAGATGAAACAGATTTGGAACTGACATCTAGACAACAATGTTCTTGCCAACGCTGAAACAGATGGTGGAACCACCCTGGAGAAAAGGCAGGCTGGGTTAAGCCTCACATTTGGTTACTTTCTGACAAAGAGTAGCAACATCTGATGGTATTTACTACTGCCTTGTGCACACAGTCTGGAGCAGCTGGATTTTCTCCAGACTGAGTTAGAAGAAAGCTTCACAATTTCTCACCTTTAGTTTCTGCCTCTGACCTGAATTCAGCCATTCTACAGATGCCTAGCAGATCTATTAGTCTGTTCTGGGGCTTGGCAGGGAGGGTCAGAACAATTTCCTTCTGCACTTGAGTTGTTGATCCACAGTAGAGTGCTGATTTTATGTAGTTAGAACTGTGAGCGCTCCCCAGGCGTTTGAGCCCCTGTCTACAAGCCCAAGAGACACCCTGCCTCATTCTGGGAACAGTCTACTTGTTACCCCTTACATGTCAATACCAGGGTGACTGGTTAAGTCAAGGCAGAGGGCGATCAGTCCTGCACTGGGAATAATCAGATGTCAGAATCACAGAATCGTTGAACTTCAGAGATGGAAGAAACCTTTGAATAAAGAACACTGAATTTTAGAATTTGGAGAGACCTAATCGACCAGCACTGGGCATGGAGCCAGGAAGACTTGAGTTCAAATCCAGCTTCAGACACCTACTACTGGTGGGACCTTGGGTAAGTCACTTAACCTGTTTGCCTTAGTCTACTGGAGAAGGAAATAGTAAACCACTTCAGTATATTTGCCAAGAAAATCTCACATGGGGTCACGAAGACTCAGATATGACTAAATGAGCAGAAACAAGAGACCAAACACCTTATTTTATAGAAGAGGAAACTAAAGCTCAGCTTTGGAAAAGTGACTTGCCCAAGGTCACAGAGTTAATAAGTGTTAAAGCCAGGATTTCACTGTAGGTCCTTTCACTTCTAATACGGTGCTTCAAAAATGCTATCCTTGTCCTAATGTTGTAGGACTACAGGATTCTACAATTGGATAGTATCATATTAGATAATAAGTCCATCTCCATCCTTTAAGTAACCCTCCCAGTTTCCTTGTACCCAATTTGAACCCTGAACTTTGGCCAGTGATAGGACATTCTGACTCTTCTCTTTATTCTCTTACCTGTCTTGGCTCTCTGGGACTTTGAATGCAGAAACTGCCTGACTCCAAGCTCACTACTCTCCCTATACCATGCACGGTAAATAACTCACACTAACAAAGGCATATGTAACTCTCACCTACACTTATGGAATCAGTTATGCATACAGAGAATTTCACACAAGGTTGTGAATGTACTTGGGACATATACATACCCAGGCTTTCACATTCATGTCCTTTACATGCACAAAGTCACAGACACACTCAGTCCTACAGACCCAAACACATGCAGTCAGTGATAACAAACTTCCACATGTACATCAGACATTAGAGAAAGTTGACAATCTGTGTGCCAAAGATTGGCTTTGTTTGGACAGATGTTACTCTAAAAAGCCACGATGTTATTTAGCTAGTTCATCAAGATAATGGATTTTCTTGGCTCTGGAGTTTGGGGGATTCATTAGACTTCCCTCGAGCATGAGGCTCCTCCTCCAAAGTTCATCCATCCTTAATGATTTCTCATTCCCCTACAGTGCTGGCCTTCAGCCCCTGGAGCCTACTGTAGTATTTGTACAAAGAAGGGCAGAAGCAGAACAAATATTTGCGTCTTCTGTGTCTCATTCAGAGCTTCATAGGAATGGAAGTCTTCCTTTTGGGAAACTAAGCTTCTGTTTGACTCATCTCCTCCCTGGTCCAGGAGGCAGGTGAGGGTATGACACCTGCTGAGGAGGGAAAGTGCCTCTGGGAAGTTCAGAGCAAGTTAGACACTGACCTAGACCAATTCACTGGGCATCACCCACACACTCTGCACTAAGTCATTTTTTCCCCTCCTCCTACATATATGAGTAGGAACAAAAATCCTTTAAAGAACAATACTTTATTGAGGTTTTTAAAATGTGTTGTTGTCATTTTCCAAAACCCCCATCCTTTTAATGGAACTTTCTATTATAAGAAAGTAGAATGAAGTGAAATAAATCAACACGTTGGCTGCCAAGAGGCTGGAAGCATAAGCTTTACCATCAGTCCTCTGGTGTCAAGGTTAGTCACTGCATCCATCATAGTTCTGAAATCTTTCAATGTTGTCTTCCTTTGCATTATTTTGGTCATCATATAAGCCATTCTCTGGGTTCAGATTATGTTGCTTTGCATTAATTCACAAAGTCTTTTCATTTCTTTGAATCCTTCATATTCATTGTTTCCTAACAAAGAATAATATTCAATTACATTCATCACAACCATAACTCATTCTGTCATTTTCTGATAGATCTGCCTTCAATGATATTATCTTCTCTTAAGAACCACTTGCCTTGTGGTTCTTAAGAAATATCCTTTCTCATATACATCTTTGGTGGGAGGTCCAGGTTACCATGATGAGCCTATGTAGCAGGGTGTGTGCTGAATCAGGAAATCATGTTACTCTTAGTTCAGAAAAAATATTTGATCCCAGTCTCTTGTCTCCATTCTCATTCTCAGTCAGTCAATCAGTAAGCATTTATTTTTTTCCAAATGTATGAATTTATTTGTTTTCAATTTTCAACATACATTTCCATAAGCTCCAATTTTTCCCCCTCCCTCGCCAAGATGGCATGCAATATTATATGGCCTCTACACATACATTCCTATTAAACCCATTTTTATATTAGTCATGTTGCATGAAGAATTAAAACGACTGGGAGAAACCATGAGAAAAACATCAGTAAGCATTTATTAAGCCCATAACGCCAGATACCGTGCTAAGTGCCGAGAATGCTAAGAAAGGCAAAGACACAATTTCTCCCTTCAAAGGAGGCTCACATTCCGATGGGGGAGACAACATGAAAATAGTTATGTGCATACAAAATATATAGAGAGTAAATAAAAGGTAGTCTCAGTGGGAAGGCACTACCAGAGCATGAGGGGGGCAGGCCAAGACTGAAAAAATCCTTCTAATGGTTTCCCTGTCTCAGTTCTCTCTGAACTCCAATCCTCTTCACAGATGCCAAAATGATTTTCCTAAAGCACAAAGTCTAACTATGTCACTCCCCTATTTCACCTCCCGTGACTCTTTATCACCTCTAGAATAGAATAAAATACCTCTTTTACATTTAAGGTCCTTCACAACCTGTCTCCAATCAACCTTCCCAGTCACAGTACACATTATTTCCCTTTGCACACTCTAAAATCACACACAATGCTCCACTCCCCTCTCATTGTCTTTGCATTCATTATGCCCTATACCTGGAACATACTTCCTTCTGACTCTGCTTGTTAGAAACCCTAGTTTCTTTCAGGACCCAGCTCAAATGCTACCTTTTGCCGGAAATGTTTCCTGACCCTCCCTCCAGCTGTTATGCCTTTTTTTCCTCTTCCCCCCACCAAAATTACCTCCTGTTTCTTTTTCACATGTTTAAATATACCTAAATAGGCGTATCCCCACTCCATCCTCAGCAATAAGCTCTTTGAGGGCAGAGACTATTACATTTTTTGCCTTTGTGTCCCAGCACCTAAAACAATGCTTGGCACTTGGTGAGATTTTAATAAATGCTACTTTATTGATTGGTTGAACAATGATTTTTTTTAAAAGGAAGAAAGTATGGATCAACTGTGTTTGACAGTACATGCAATATTCCACATTTGTAGGGCCCCTACTTCTACAGGACAGGGTGAGGGAAGGGACATTTTCTCAGATCTTCACTAGTCAGTTGGTCATTATAAATATGCATTCCATTTCCTTTTTTCTTTTCATTTACATTGCTCTAGTTACTGTGAATATTGTTTCTCTGTCTACTCATTAAAAAAAAAAAGTTTTATTGGTACCTTTCACTTTTCTTCCATCACAGTCATTTTCCATATTCCCACTCATGAGTGAATCTTTCTAATTAATATATATGTATATATATATACACATATATATGTATATATACTTAAACAAAACTAGCCAACATGCCTTCATCTGATAGTCTGTGCAACATTCCATTTCCATCATATTCTTCTTCTGTACTGAGTGGGAAAGTGTGTGTTTCATCATTACACTGGCCATTGCAGTTAATATAAATCCAGCTCTCTTTTCCTATTCATGTTTATATTATTGTGGTCACTGGGTATATTTGTTCTCCTACTTCTGTTTACTGAACTCAGCATGTCTGACACTGAAAGACCAGGGAGAAAACCTGACAAGATCAAGGGTTAAGTAGTGACTGCGGTGGTGAAGGTGTTTACTAAATTGCTTCTGGGCTGGGCCAAGTTCCAGATTAAAGGCACAGAATTGACTGGAGCATGAGGTCCTACCAAACAGAAAAAATTTCTGGACTTTCTCACCAAGACCCCAGGATCTTCAGATGCCTTTAGACAGATTCAACTAAAATCTCTATGCAGATTCCCATTCCCTTTTGGATTTAAAAGGATCTTGTTTATGTTTAAGAAAGATCAAGACAGCAGAAAATAAGGCTCCCTTTGAGGATGTAGGAGTGCTGGCGAGTAGAGGGGTATGGTTGGGAAAGACCCAAAACAAGGGCCATTACAAGGGAGAGATGTAAAGTCATGAAGGAGATACTTGGGTAGGTAACAGTGGCTGCTTGGAAAGTCTAGTTCTGAGAGCAGCATGGGATCACTAAGCAGTTGGGGTAGCCACATATCAAGAGCTATAGAGATCGGAGATAAGCTTTACCTCATTCAGGCTAGGCACTTCAGTACTCTTCCCTCCCTAACACCCCAAGCTCCAGGGGTGAAATTCTTTGTTCCTTTATCTCTGGGAGCCAGTGACATGTTTACTGTCCTCAGAGGGCCCCTGACTGCCACTGACATGACAGAGCATTGTGCTGACCATGTGATGGCTGTGCAATGTAGTCCAGAGGCTGAGGGAGTGAGATTTCATGGGAACAAAATCTGAAAGTGAAAAAGGACTGTCATTCCTACATCTTATCACCACAGTCTTGGGCTTTCTCCTTGCTCCTTTTGTCCCAAGGGGACACTTCTAGATAAGAGGCTTGATCAGAGGAAGATATGTTGTTTCCTCTGCTTTTGTTAGAAGCAGTCATAGTAGACATGCACAGGAACAAGACTGGGGAAACAAGGACAGTTGTGTAACCCAAGCTGATGATGGCAGAGTACATACACATAGAGTCAATTCATTCCGTTCCATCAAGTACCCTGGTCAGCGACTCTGAGCTTCGTAATTTCACAACTCTATAATCTCTCCCCATCTAGTTCTCATAGCCTTATAGACTCTCTGAGCTGAAAAGGACCTCAGAGGCCATTTGGTTTAACCCATATTTGAGTGTGAATCCTTTTGACATCCTTGACAAGAGCTCTGTCTGGACTGACCCTATAGTCACTAGTAATGTAAGGGATTTGTTCCATATTTGAACTATGCTAATAATTAGGTTAAGTTGCAGAAAAAATGCTAATCTGCATTGGTAGAAAGAGCTTACTTATAAAGGAGTTTCCTATATCCATGAAATTATAAGTCCAGTTCCTGTCTTTATGTAAATTATTAGGAAGTATCTCCTCATTATAATAATTCAAAAGCCCTCTTAAGTGTTTCTGACCATTGCTTCTAGTTCTACCTCTGTATAAAACAAATTTAATCTCTCTTCTCCATATCCTTTTTTCTAATACTTTAACACAATGATTATGTCTCCACCTGCCCCATTCATGTGTCTTTTCTTCTACAGACTAAACATCTTCAGTTCCTTCAACCATTTATTCCTATATATCATATGCTCTCTAGGCTCTTTCCCATCCTGGTCACCCACCTTTGAAATGTTCAAGCTTATCAATCGTCTTCTTAAAATGTTGCACCCTGAATTAGATACAGTACTGTAGATATGAACTGCCTAAAGCAGAAAACAGTGAAAGATTACATCTCTTCTTCCTGGGGTGGGGAACCTGTGATTTCAAGGTCACATGTGGCCTTCTAGGTCCTCAAGTGTGGCCTCTTGACTGATTCCAAAACTTCACAGAACAAATCCCCTTAATAACAGGATTTGTGCTGTAAAACTTAGACTCAGTCAAAAGGCTGCACCCAATGACCTAGAAGGCCACATGTGACCTTAAGACTGCAGGTTCCCCATCCCTGAGCTTTAGTGATATCTTCTCTATCCTGGAATTAGTAGCTGATCTTTTTTAAAAAGTTGAAATGAAGTCCAGAGTCATAATGAAGCAAGGTAAGCAAGATGTTAATTTAGAGTCTGAATTTTAGAAAGACACTGACTGTCCTTGCACTCCTTCTATAGCACAGAAAAGCTGAGTCAAGTGCTTGGTTAATAATAATTAGTTAAAATAGAATACTACCAGATAGCAATGTTTTTTGTTTTCCTTCTCCAGAGCTTTAGAACAGCTAAATTCTTCCTTGGTCCTTTCACCTTGCTCTCCTTGTGCTGTCCCAAGAGCACTGAATTTGAAGACAACACCACATAAACAAAGCTTTAGCACTCAAAAGAACCTAAGTTATCTCTTCCAAGCCTCTTTTTTTAAACAAATGAGGAAAAATGAGACCCAGAGAGATCTTAAATGACTTACACAAGGTCACTCAAGCAATGAATATCAGAGACAAGACTTGAACCCATATCTCTCCCCCACCTCAGTGGGGCAGTATCCCAGAGTACCCTCTCTCCCAAATGAATTGGCCCAGATGACAAAATTATTCGTTATACCTCTCTGTAGGACTTTGCATTTATCCCTGTTAAATTCCACATTTTTAGATTTAATTCTTTGGTTCACTCAGCTAAAATAAGCCAGGATCTTATGTATGTCTTAATATCACAGATAATAAAACAATTGAAAATCAGACTGATGTAGCCACAATTTATACTCATTCAGTTATCACTCAAGTCACTGATTGAAATTCAAGGTAGGGGAGCAAAGGAGAGAGACTCAATCATTCAGTCCATACATATTTACTCAGCACGTCTGTGTTCAAGGTTCTGTGTTAGGCACTGCAAGGGACATGGAGATAGATAAGTGAGGGTATCTACTGGGTTCTAAGCTCTGAGCTAAGTCAAGAAAAATATCTAAATATGTAGTAGCTCCTAGTCTTGACTGGAGAAGAAAATTTCACAAACATGATAAAGTGAAAAATGTAATATCTCAATGGACTATCTATTGTATAATAACCAGAGACAACTGCGCTGTTCTCAGCTTGGAATGATGTCCAGGAGTCTGGCATTTTCCAGGATGATGGAGGTGAGGGTAGGGGGAAGAGGGAAGGTGGGAAGGAACCTGGTTGGGCCATGAGCTGTGCTTTGATAGATTCCCCAGGAAAATACTATATCTAGTGCTTCCAGGTCTTTGGTTTTATGTATTGGGCTGATGTCCAGGCATCAAATGCTTTTACTGATTTGAACTTCAATTCCATCTCCTCAGAGGAGCAAGAAGCATCAGGCACTGGTTTTTTGTGTTCTATGACCTAACACTGACTCCATTTGTTTCCACTGATGAGCTAGTGAGGTAGAAAATAGAGAAGATAGGACAGCATTAGCAATGGGGCTTCAGGAACCCAATAGGCTGTCCCTCAATGTGGATTTATTTATTGTTTTGTTTTCACACCTTTAACCAGTTTTTAAATAATAAGCACAGGCCTGTTTTCTTCCTTCCTGTTATAACTCTGCTGGCTGTCTTGTATGTGCATTCACCATGGCTCACCCAGTGACATTAGAATGCACACCAGCTGTGTGGGATCTCTTGGTTTGAAGAGAGGGAAAAGATTTGGAGAACACAAGGCAATCTGCCTCTCTTGGCAAAAAATTTCATCATTTTTGTGGCTTCCAAAAGAAGGAGATTTATTGGGAAATTATTCTATAGAGATACCAAAGAAGTCTCTGAAACACAAATACACATTGGTTACAAAATGTCCAAGCAACATCTTGGTTGGGATAATTCAACCAAATAATCCAATGTTTCCTTAAAAAAAAATCAAATGGGATCTTGGACTGAATTGACAGCCCTATATAGATAGAATCCAAATGTGTTTAGATAGAAGGGATTTTATAGGACAATTAATTTAAAGACTTGATGTTCTATACCCAGATATCTATGTTCACATGGGAGAACAGTCCAGAAAAACAATTTAATTTATATAACTTCCAGTCACACAAGTTGGTGTAATCAATCCATCTATAGATTAGAATGCTGTGAGAAACAAAAGACCACTATGTGGCCAAATGTATCCTTCTGTTTGACTGAAATTTGCAGTTGAAGTGTGGTCAGCACTTTTCTGTATAGACGCAGTCCTATGTGGCATTGTCTATATAGTGGCTATCTTAGGAACAACTCAATGAACACAATTTGGGGGTTTCAGTTGAATTCAAGTTCATCATGAGATAACAGTGGAATTCCAAATACCTAATGCAATTTTTGGCTGCACTAAGAGTGGAATGAGGGAAGTGATCGTCTTTCTGTGATTTTTTCCTGGCTTGACCATATTTTGTCTAATGTATCCAGTTCTAGGTAACATACTTTCAGAGGATATTGACAAATAAGTTTATCTACAGGAAGGTGAGCAGAAAAGTGAGAAAAATGAAAAATATGCCATGTAAGGATCAGTTAAGGGAATTATGCGGAAACTATAGGAGAAAAAATTAGGAGAAAGACATGACAGCTGCTTTAAATGTTTGGTTCATTGTCATACAGAAGTAGAATTAGTGGTATTGTGTGTGTAGCCCTAGAGGACAGAGCTAGAGGGGTAAGTCGTAGAGTGGCAGATTTTGGTTCAATAAAGGGAAGAACTTTCTAACAACTGGAGGTGCCAGTGGAGTGGGCATTGTTTTCTTGGCTTTTCTTCACTATGCATCAGGTCATGTAAACATTTTAATACTTCTCTGTATCCTTCATATTTGCCATTTCTTACAGCAAATATTCTATTCCATTCATGTGTGCTTATATGTGAATGTACATGTTTGCTTAGCCATTTCTCAATTGCTGGGCATCTACAATGTTTATAATTTTTTGACAACGCAAAATTTCTGCTATTAATATTTTGATGAGTATGGGACTTTTCAGTCAATGATTTTTTTCCTTGGAGTATGTGCCTAGCTGTAGAGTCTTTGCATCAAAGTATATAGACATTTTAGCTACTTTATAATATTAGATTTTATAACTGGGGAAAAAAGTAAGCTTCCTATAGGGGCAGCTAGGTGGTGCAGTGGATAGAGCACCACTGCAGGAGTCAGGAGGACCTGAGTTCAAATCTCACCTCAGACACTTGACACTTACTAGCTGTGTGATCTTGGGCAAGTCACAACCTCAATTGCCTCATCCTGGGTCATCTCCAGTCATCCTGATGAATATCTGCTCACTGGATGCAGATGGCTCTGGAGGAGAAGTGAGGCTGGCGACCTGCACAGTCCTCCCTCACTCAAAGTCAAGTGCAAGTCATGTCATTATTTCTCTGATGGCATGATCTTCTTTGGCAACGAAGGATGAACACATGTAAGCTTCCTATAACTTCCTGTAACTATGAAAATTTGGTACTTTGTTCCCCTCAGTCCTCAAATGGGGTATTACATTCAATTATGGGTACCTTATTTTAAGATGGACATTGAAAAGATGGAGATGGTCCAGGAAAAGTGAACCAAGATAACAAGGAGGTTATGAGGTATGAGGTTCCATCAAAGGAATTGGGCATATTTAGCCTGGAGAAGAGAAGACTCAGGGGGAATGGGGACATGATAACTGACTTTAAGCATTTGAAGAGTTGTTGTGTGAACCATTACTTAGACTTGCTCTATTTAATCCCAAAGGGCAAAACCAGGAATAAGAGGTGGAAGTTGTCAAGAGGTGAATTTAGGTTTGATGGAAAGAAAAAACATAGTAATAATTTCAGTTGTCTGAAAATTGGAATGGACTGCCTAAAGAAATGGTGAATTCTCCCTCCTTGGAGGCATAAACCACTAGTTAGGTATGTATAACAAATGACCACTGAAATCTCTTCTACCTCAACTTCCGTGATTGGTTTGGGAATGGCAGGCAAATGGGAATCTTGTTGTTGCTGATAATAATCTCCTTACATCATTTGAGTGGGGAAAATAAATAAATAAATCATTGTTATTCTAAATCTAACTATTCTAAATCTAAAATAAATTGTGTGTTATTCTAAACCTAAAGAAAAGTTAGTACTGAAATCCTGGGAGGACTCCAGCATCAGCACCATGGACAGCTCAGTTCACATACTGATTTGCTGAGAATGCTTACTTCAATGCTGTAAATTTGTTGTTCGGTGATGTGTCCAGCGCTTCGTGGCCCCGTTTGGGGTTTTGTTGGCAAAGATACTAGAGTGGTTTGCCATTTCCTTCTCCAGCTGATTTTATAGGTGAGGAAACTGAGGCAAACAGGGTAAAATGATTTGCCTAGGGTCACACAGTTAGTAAGTGTCTGAAGATGGATTTGAACTCCAGAAGATGAGCATTCTTGACTCCAGGTTTGACACTCTATCCACTGCACTATAGAATCTCAAAGTTGATAACGACCTCAGAAGTCATCTAACCTAACTCATACCTGAGGTGGAATCTCCTTAACAAAATTCAGCTTCCCATTGGGGATCTTCATTGGTGGGAAACTCATTTTCTCCCAAAGCACTTCATTCCATTGTTGGATGGCTCTATTTAGGATTGATTGATTGATTTTTTGAAGAACAATCACTTTATTAGCCTTGGCTAGAAGTTTGCCAATAAAATGGTCCAAGACCACCTCAGCTGGTACAAGGACCCTGAACTGAGTTTACAGAGAACTTTTAGACATAAATAAGAAACATCAGAATAGGGAACATAATCAGTGAGGAACATTTATCCCAAATTGAGGGACATGATATTGATTCCCATAGGGGTTTGCATTTCTGCTTGGTTGGGTTACTTGTGTACAGTCCACTGTCATCATAGAAGTCAATCTTGAGAAGACTAGGGAATTTTCATGAGAATGGGGAACTTTGACAGGTGAGCAATATTCATGGGGGTTTCCATCCTCATGTGACTTGTATTTGATCATGGAGTAACTATCACTATAGTCTACAGCAAGGGTCTTAATAGAAATAAGAAGCTTAACTGGACAAAGGCACTTAATAGAAATGAGAATTTTGGTTAATAAGAAAGCTAGCTGGAGCCAACGCCCTGTCACCCTGCACAGGATCTCATACACACTTCTTAGTCAACTATGATTCATAAGAGCTAAATTATGTGTACTTAAAGAATATGATTAAAAATAAATGATTGATCAATAGCTGGTTAATATTTCACAATAATACATCATTATATTCATGCACCACAATTTGTTCAGTCATTCTGCAAATGATAGATTCTACTTTCTTACTTCCATAAAACGTGGTGTTTAACTATTTTTGTGTACAAGAAACCTTCCTTTGTGTTTCATGACTTCATGAAGACTTAGGCCTCTCAACAGAATCTCTGGAACAAGGGGTAAGGATATTTTAGCCACTTCATTTCTATAATTTAAAATTGCATTCTAGAATGGTTGTGTGCATACACAGTCCTACCAACCATGATTTAGTGCAATGTATCAAACTCAAATAGAAAGGCAGATCAATAAGCCATAAATATCCTTCTGTATGGGTACATATTAATTTAGGAGACAAAATATTAACATTATTTGTCTTTTATTGTATTTTTGTTTATTTGGTTAAGTGTTTTCCAATTTCATTTTCATCTGGTTATTTTACTGTATCTGCCTGTCCACAATACCTCCCACCAAAAATTAAATTTTGATTATTGCTCTCTGTTGTCATCTATTCCATCTGGCTGGGTATGATGAAAAGCTCTGCATTGTTTTGATTCTGTTTTCTCTAGTAGTGGTTTTAAGGATTTTTTCTTATGATTCCTAACAGATTTACAGCTTTTCTTTTGAACACTGTTTGTTTCTATACTTTTAACAACTAAACATTAGAAAACGGAGCTTTTTTGCTTAAGGATTACAGGATTTAGACCTGGAAAGAGACATTAATCCAATCCTTTATTTTTTTAGATGAGAAAACTGAGGGCCGGAAAGGGAAAATGACTTGTCCAGGTTCACATAGATTGCTATATTTGTCCTTTGTTCTCAAAGAGGACCATGACATCAGGGAAATGATGACATGACTTTCAGTTGACTTTGATTTGATTGAGGGAATAAGAAGTAACGGAACCAGGATTCAAATACAGCTTCTCTAAGTCCAAAACTTTGCTACTTGATATGGTAGAGTGTTGGATTTAGAGTCAAAGGATCCAAGGGCAAGATGCAACTCTGTTCCTTTACTACCTGTGTGACCTCAGAACTTTGGACAAGTCACTTCATCTCTGTGAGTCTCAGTTTCCCCATTCATAAAAATGAATAGTTTGGACCATTGACCAATAGCCAATTTTTGGACTAGATGACTCCTAAGTTCCTTTTAGATCTATAATATTTCATAATATTATGTTCAAATTGGATGCTTTTTTCACCATTCCTCTGGCCCTTTCATATTCCTTAGAGACACAGCTTGAGTACCAGCTAAACAAGTCAGGATGACAGTTTGGGCTTCTCAGGGCAATGTTGCCAAAATACTAAATAATAATCGAGGGAGAAATTAATTGTCAGCTTCCGTACTTTAATTAGTGTTTTGAACACCAGGGAGACATTTTAAAATACGAAACAAGCAGCAGTCTCAACACTTCTTCCCTGTGGCCCTCCCCTCTTTTTTCCCTCCCCACACTGTGCCCTGCGTGGGCCAGCCATTTAACACAGTTATTACTCACTCCAACTTATTGAGTAACGAGCAGAAGCCTCAAGAGAGCTTTCAAAGGTCTTCCAAATGGATGCTTAAAAGCTTCCTATTTTCTCAAACAGTCTGAGCTAATGAAGTTTATTACTTGGAGAACAAGCTATTTACATAAAGTGGGATTTTTATTATAATGGTCAGGTGGTTCCCTGTGAGGGGATTGATTCTAAAGGTGAAAACATTTCATTTAAATGAGCTTTTAACATTTCTCACTAAACCTTGTATTCTCATTGCAGATGAGACTTTCAGTGCCAGAGTCAGGCTGTCCTCAGAGAAAGCAAGGGTTACGGAGCTCCCCAAATATCAGGTACTGGGTCCTGAATAATATCTGATGTTTCTTGGAAATCCACCACTACCACCACCAAGCCTGGGGACTTCTTACTGTGCCCCTCGGAAGCTCCTGTAAAATCCCAATGATGGCCATGTCACTTACCTCAGAAACTGGACTGTTGTGAATATTTTAAATATGAAGAATTTTAGGAATATACAACATGGTACAACAAAAAGAGGTGTCAGAGGCCGTGGGTTCATATCCTATCTCTGATGCTTATATTTATGTGACGTTGGTCAAGTCTCTTAGCAACCCTAGGTTTCAGTTTCCTAAGCTGTGAAATAGGGAATTTGACTAGATGATTTTTTGAGGTCCGTTCTGGCTCTAGAGTTATGATCCTATGAATAGACAGTATGTGGGGTTGATAACACAGGAACACTTGATTCATAAGAGAAAAGTCCCATCCAAACATGGGAGTTGCATTGCTCTCGGAAACATCTTGGGTTTGTATTCCTTTGTCCAGTCCCTTCCCTTCCACCCTACCTATGTCATTCTTTCCTTTCTTTATGCGATTCTCCCAGAACCCTAGATTCCTTCTCTTCCTACCCTATATCCGTATTAAATTGTCATTAAGAAGAACAGGAATGTCCTCCCCTTGACAAGGATTTATGATTGCTGACCCAGATCCCCATTCTGTGCAAGAGAATAAGGAAGAGCTCAGGAGGTGTAGTCAAGGACATGTATTTTAATGATTTTGAAATTAGCATTATTTCTTCTTGGCCTTTTGATCTTTTCTGTGCCCAAGACATCAGAAACATAATTGGCCACACAAGATTTACAATGGGACACACACACATACACACACACAGACACACACAGACAGGAATACAACCACAAGAAAATCAATGAGGTAACAAATCATGCCAGAGCTCACTGCTCTGCCACAAAGAGATCTCACCTAACTCTCTCACCCTCCTTCCAAAATACCCAACTCAATCAATGTAGTATAATGGGTCAGTCTAAACATCAGCCAAGAAGCCCGTGTAAAGTGTAGATTAAATAGACCTAGGTTTAAATCCTGACCCTGTCACTTACTAGCTGTATATCCTCATTTAACCATTCTGAGTCTCAATTTTTTCACATGTAAAGCATAAATAAAAATATGTCCCTCGCATACATTAGAATAGTTTATGAGAAAGCGTTTTGAAAATGCCAAAGCACTATGTTAACATGAATTGCTATTTCTGATATGGAGCCTTACAGCTGCTGCCTTCCTGTCCTGTCTTCACAACTGCTATCTTCCTGTGCTATAGGTCAACTTCCCTGCCTTCTTAATTTTGACAAGATCTTGTTCTCCCTCATTCATGTCCTCCAACCCCCTTAGAACGACTGATTTTTTGCTACTGCCCAACTTTTACATAGCCAGTCCAGAAACTTGAGTTTTCTTTCCTTTTAACCTACACTCGTGGGACTCAGTCAATGAGGACTTCTATTTCTCCAGAAGGCTGTTTTTCTATCACCAATAATTGCCTTAGCTACAATGTACAAACAGTTATTTCTTAAGGAACCCAGAAGGCTCAGCCTGCCTGCACCATAGGCATATGCAACCAGGTGAAGTGAAAAATGATTAACAACAGCCTGCTAATGCTAATGCATTAACACATTCCCCAAATGAAGATTGGCCTTCATCTGCCTAGGTTTAGACTAACAGAAAACTTCTAGGTTGAAGTGAATGAGGAAAAAAAACAATCTATGTGCATCAGTGTCATGGTCTCATGGCAACTACAACAAATCTACCAAGTCATTTTGAATTTGTCTAGGTCAAGAGACCTATTCATATACATATTTGTCTCCCCACTTGGTACCTGTTTAAACTCACATAAAATGCTTATTGACTGTACATTCTCTGTTTTGTCAACCTGGACAGACACAGATTGCTGTGTCTGTCATTCATTCTCAAAGAGGACCATGACATCAAAATGATGACATGACTTGCAGTTGACTTTGATTTGAATGAGAGAGGGTTGTGCAAAGTCACCAACCTCACTTTCTTCTCCTGAGCCATATGGGTCCAGTGGCCTGATATTCATCAGGACAGCTGGAGATGACCCAGGATACAATATGAGACCCTGGCCCTTTCAGGTAAAGGTCTTATCATATCCTCACTTTGAATGAGATACACCCATTCAATGAATAGGCTTCTTTAAGTAGTTACTCAAGGGATGGCCCCTTTAATAAAATAAAATCAAACTGGGAGACAAAGACCCTCAGGGTTCCTGGGTAAAAGAGAAACAATTACTATTTAATAATTAGAAGGAGACAGAGAATTCTCTAATAACTCTATTGAATTTTATTGTTAAAATTATTTTATTATAAATTAATAAATATCAACTAAATAGTCAAATAAAATAAAGAATAAAACCATATGTTCAACCGTAAACTTCAAACTATTAACAATTTGTTAAAAGATACATTCCCAGGTCATTTAGATGTGAAAAAACTGTACAACAAACTTCAGTCATTAAGACTACTTGGAGAGTGAATATCTAAAAACTCAGGACTATGAAATATTTTAAAAGAAACACATAGTAATCATCCTTCATTTCACTTCCACCTGAACTTCTGAGTCTCTGGAATTCATCATCATGCCCACATTTAAGTGACCCTTCTCCACTCCCCTCTCCTTCCCAATTTCGTTGTGTGTGTGTGTGTATGTGTGTGCGTGTGTGTGTGTGTGTGTGTTGCCTTCCCCACTAAAAATGGAAACTCTTTAAGGGTAGAGACTTTTTTTTTTGTATTTCTATCCCCAACACTTAGCACAGTGTCTGGTATATCAAAAGTACTTGATAAGTGCTTGTTACCTATCTACATACATATAAAAAAACCCTGCCTTCTAGTTTTAAATATATGATATTGTGACTCTAAATTAGGCAGAAAATGATGAGTTTTTGAAGTGGTGATCATATCACAATTAATGACTGGTGCACAGTCACACCATGATCTAGCTAGAATAATGGCTGTAACAGCAAGGACCCCAATATACACAGGAGCGCCTGCTGTACAGGTTCTTAGATCTGCTTTTCTAAAAAGGAAGTCGTTTTTGAGGGGTCAACAATCTGTTTTAATCAAGCACACATATCATTCACTTAGTTCAGAGGAAAAAGTCAATGCCCTGAATTTCAGGGAAAATACAAATAGAGAAATAAAGACCAACAGGGCTTCCAACTGTCGGACCATAAGCAATACATACATCACAGATCAATAGACAGATCCAGTTGTCTGACCATTATGTACATACATAGTTACTAGAGAGAGAAGCACCAGAATTTGGATTTTCAAAGGTGTGGGGGGTTTCTTTATCAGCTACCCAGAGTCTCATCTGGCCAAACAAACACTTCCAATGAGTAAGTCCCAAAATAAAACCTCACCTTAGAGTATATACACACTTTTCAGAGCCAAAGGGCATCACAACTCTTGAGAACCAGTGCCTCATTAGAAATTAACAAAAGATATGAATCTTCTAACAAAACAAATCTCCCCTGATCAAGCTTCCCTTGATGGGCAGGTCCATTAATGGGAATGGAAGATCTTTAACTTTCATTAACATAATTAACATTGTAAGGATTCAAACAAATATCAAATTAGAGGTGACTCCGGACAAGTCATTTTACTTCTTAGTGCCCATGGGCAGCTCTGTACATATCACATGAGTAGTTGCTGGCTTTCACTAGTTGAGAGTATTTTTCTACTAGGAATTTCCTATACTAATGAAATCTCGGGTCTAAAACAACAACAAAAACATATTAAATTAGAAAAAAAAAGACTATATGGGAAGACATTATGCTCAATTACAACTTCAGTTTAATTTATACAAATGAATCACCAATACCAAAAAATAGAAAATGCAAAAATGCAAAAATAAATATTTAAAATCATTTCCAGAAAAATTTAAATGATATAAAATAATCACTAAAATAAGGGTATCAAAAGAGCTCAAATACTCACATAACCAACAAATACTTACTCTCTGTCCAAAATGGGGAGAGGTAGCAAGCAAGGGCAACACCATTTTAGCATACAAACTCATTTGAAAAACACAATGGTGGAAAATTTTAAATGGTATCACTTTGTAAACTGATAAGATACAATGGAACCAAAACAAGTCTATCAAAACTTGTCAACTGATAGACATGATCCCAAGAAAGTTAAAAGATGAAACCAGCAAGTGGCTAACTAAGAGTCAGAAAATGGAAAAGATTTGTCAGTGTTTCTAAAATGATCTAATTTTTTCCATCAATGGTGATGGAACCACAACATTTGGACCTAAAAATTTTATCCATAATCTGCTACATGAGAAAGTAAAAATGAATTTTAAACAGATTAAGAAAGTGATAGTGGATGGCAAGTATTCATTGAAAAAAATCTATGAAGGAGGCAACAAAATTTTGGAGCATGAGGGATCCTCTTACAAAATATTTCAGGGAAGAAGAAATAGCAAAAGAAAGGGGGAAGTTACAGATGGCTTTATTATTAAATATTATTTATAATAATATCTTTAAAAGGTGGTCAAGAGGACATCAATAAATACTAACACATATGCCAAATTTCTCATCTTTATAAAATATGAGAATGTTTTATAAATGTATTGACGGGGAGCCAAGATGGCAGAGTAGAAGGACGCACCTCCTCTAGCTCTCCTCCCATAGCCCATAAAACACCTGTAAAAATGACTCTAAACAAATTCTAGAGCAGCATAACACACAAAACGACAGAGTGAAGGAGATTTCCAGCCCAAGACAGCCTGGAAGGCAGACAGGAAAGGTCTATTGCACTGGGCTCAGAGCAGAACGCAGCCCAACCTTGATCAGACAGCATGGCATGAACAGGACTGGAGCAGGCTTCACGGTGCTGAATCACCAGTAGCAGCTGTGGTTCCCAGATTTCTCAACCTACAACTTCAAAGGTCAGTAAGAAAGCTCTTTCACCTGAGTGAGAGGGGGGTGTGGGTCTGGGCCAAGCCCCGGTCCCAGGGCAATGGCAGGCGCTGCAGCAGCAGTGGCCACTTTTGGAGCCCTCAGCCTAAAGACACTGGAGGAATTGAGCTGCTGATCTGGATCTCAGCCCTGAGTGGTGGTCCTGGGGTGAGGAGGAGTGCTGGTATGGTGGAGCTGGTGGTAACAGTGGAGAGGGAACCCTGCTTACAGATCTTAGGCAGAAAAGAGTGCATGTGCTCACAGACAAAAGTGTAGGTAAAGAGAAGAGTAAACACCTCTCCCTTGATTGCAACATCTTGGAGGAACTGAGTACTTACAGGTCCCTAGAGTATACTCTCCACTTGACAAAGGACTCAAAAGTCAAGTAACTGGCTGGAAAAATGCCCAAAAAAGGGGAAAAAATAAGACTATAGAACTATAGAAGGTTACTTTCTTGGTGAAAAGGTATTTTTTTCCATCCTTTCAGATGAGGGAGAACAAAGCATACTATCAGAGGAAGATATAAAAGTCAAGACTTCTACATCCAAAACCTCCAAAAAAAACCGCAGTGATCTCAGGTCATGGAAGAGCTCAAAAAAGATTTTGAAAATCAAGTAAGAGAGGTGGAAGAAAAATTGGGAAGAGAAATGAGAGCAATGCAAGAAAATCATGAAGAGAGAGTCAACATCTTACTAAAGGAGATCCAAAAAATGCTGAAGAAAATAACACCTTTAAAAATAGACTAGCTCAAATGGCAAAGGAGGTCCAAAAAGCCAATGAGGAGAAGAATGCCTTAAAAAGCAGAACTGGCAAACTGGAAAAGGATTTTCAAAAACTCACTGAAGAAAATAGTTCTTTAAAAATTAGAGTGGAGCAGATAGAAGCTAATGACTTTATGAGAAACCAAGAAATTATAAAACAAAATAAAAAAAAGAAAAAATGGAAGACAATGTGAAATATCTCATTGGAAAAACAACTGACATGGAAAATAGATCCAGAAGAGATCATTTAAACATTATTGGTCTATCTGAAAACCATGGTCAAAAAAGAGCCTAGACATCATCCTCCAAGAAATTATCAAGGAAAACTGCCTTGATATTCTAGAGCCAGAATGCAAAATAGAAATGGAAAGAATTCATCGATCACCTCCTGAAAGAGATCCCAAAAGGAAAACTCCTAGGAATATTGTAGCCAAATGCTAGAGTTTCCAGGTCAAGGAGAAAATATTCCAAGCAGCCAGAAAGAAACAATTCAAGTATTGTGGAAATACAATCAAGATAACACAGGATTTAGCAGCTTCTACATTAAGGAATCAAAGGACTTGGAATGATATTCCAGAGGTCAAAGGAGATAGGATTAAAACCACAAATCACCTATCCAGAAGAATTGAGTATAGTATTTCAGGGGAAAAATGTGAATTTCAATGAAATAGAGAACTTCCAAGCATTCTTGTTGAGAAGACCAGAACTGAATTGACAATTTGACTTTCAAATACAAGAATTAAGAGAAACATGAAAAGGTGAACAGGAAAGAGAAGCCTTAAGGAATTCATTAAAGTTGAATTGTTTACATTTCTACATGAAAAGATGTTATTTGAAACTCATGAGACCTTTTTCAGTATTAGGGTTGTTAGAGGGAATACATAAATGTAGTGTATGGATACATATGTATGTTTACATTATATATGTGTAGCTATGTATATGTACATGGGTGTATGTGTATGTGTGTGTGTACATATATATATATATATATATATACATATATAGACAGAGGGCACAGGGTGAGCTGAATATGAAGGGAGATTACCTGAAAAAATAAAATTTATTGTGGAATGGAATGTACTAGGAGTAAGAGAAAAGGAGAGGTAGAATGTAGCAAATCATCTCACATAAAAGAGGGAAGAAAGAGCTACAATGGAGGGGAAGAGGGGGGAGATGAAAGGAAATAATAGAGCCTTACTCTCATGGGATTTGGCTTAAGGAGGGAATAACACACTCAATTGGATACAGAAATCTATTTTACCCTGAAGGAAGGCAGGGGAGAAGTGGATAGTAGAGGGAAGATAATAGAAGGGGCAGCAAATTGGAGAAAGGGATAATCAGAAGTGAACACTATTGTGGGATGACAGATCAAGGGAGAGAATGGAATAAATGAAGGGCAAGATAGGACAGAGGGAAATGTGGTTAGTCTTTTACAACATAAATATTATGGAAGTGCTTTGCATTGTTACATATGGATGATTTATATTGAATTGCTTGTTTTCTCAATGAGGTTGGGTGGGAAGGGAGGGAGAGAATATGGAACTCAAAGTTTTAAGAATGAATGTTAAAGCTGTTTTAGCGTGCAGCTGGAAATTAAGCTATACAGGCAATGGAGTATAGAAATCTATTTTGCCATACAGGAAAATAGAGGGGAAGGGGATGGAAGAAGAGTGGGTAATAGAAGGGAGGACAGCCTAGAGGAAGGGGTGGATGGGGTACATGCTGTCCTGGGGTGGATTGGGGAGAGATGGGGAGAAAATTTTGAATTCAAATTCTTGTGGAAGCGAATGTTAAGAACTGAAAATAAATTATATATTAAAAAATAAATGTACTGAGGGCATCCATGATGAAAATATGACAATCTCTTTCTTTTTTACGTCAGCTACATTTCTCCTTGTTCCCTTCCCAGGCAGTAATTCCTTCTAACGAAGAATAAAAAAGAAGGAAGAATATTTTGGCAGAACTAACTCACACATTGAAAAAGTCTGAAAATATATACCATGTTCTAAACTGATTGTCTCCTACCTTTGCAAAGAAGCAGGAGGAGGGGCCTTCTTTGGTGCCAAGCTTCATCATCATAGTTCCAAAGCATTCAGTTTTGATTGTCTTGTTTTTGTTCTTTCCATTTGTGTTGACATAATCATTGTTTATATTGATTTCCTGGTACTACTTACTTCACTTTGTATCAGTTCTTATGTCTTCCTATGCTTCTCTGGATGCTTCGTATTCATTCTTTCTTACAGCACAGCAATATATTTCAGTACATTCATATACCAAAACTTGTTTAGCTATTTCCTAATCAAAGAATATCTACTTTGTTTAAAGTTTTTTTTTACTATAAAACATGAAGCTATAAATGTTTTGATGTGTATTGATGCTTTTCTTTCTATCATTGACATTCTAACAGTGTATATTGAACAGTAAAGTTTTCCTAATTATATCTTATAATCAAATTAATTTTGGCTTTTGTATTGTTTGAGATTTTGATTGCTATCCCTGCCTTTTTTACCTCAGCTACATCATAACAGATTGTTCTCCAGTGCCTTATTTTAATTCTATATGTGTCTGTCTGTTTCAAGTATGTCTCATATACAACATGTTGCTGGATTCTTGTTTCTAATCCATTCTGCTGTTTTCATTTTATGGGTGAGTTCATCTCATTCACATTCACATTCACAGTTATTATTCCTACCTGTGTATTTCTCTATATCCTCTTTTCTTCTGTTTATCCTTATTTCTTTCTTTTTATTCTGTTTATCCTTAAAAATAGGGAAAGTTCCTCCAATAAAGGCCCTATTTCTCAAATATATAGAGAACTGAATTAAATTTATAAAAATAAGAGCCATTCCCTAATAGGTAAATGCTCAAAAGATATGAATAGGCAGCTTTCAGAAGAAATAAAATCTATCTATAGTCAGTTAAAAAAATGCTCTAAATCACTGTTGAATAGAAAAATGCAATTTAAAACAATTCTGAGATACTAACACCTATCAAACTGGCTGTTGTTTTTTGTTCTTTGTTCTCAAAGTGGACTAGTGACATCAGGAAGCTGATGTCTTGACTTGCAAGTGAATTGGATTTAAGTAAGACAGGGTTGTACAAAGTCACCAGCCTCATTCTCTCCTACAAAGCCATCTCAGTTTGGTGGCAAGATATAGATTTAGATGACTGGAGATGGCCCCAGATGCAAGTGAGAGACCTTGACCTTTTTAAGCTCAGGACTTCCCCAGGTCTCTTTTTCTAAGGCAATACTCATTCAGTAATTAAGGCTAGTAAGAAATGAAGAAAAAATGACCTCCTTTATCTACTAAAAAAAATCAGTCTTGGAGGGAATCTAATGACAAAAAGGGAAAATGACAAATGCTGGAGTGAATGTGAAAAAATAGGGACACTAATGTACCATTGGTGGTGTTGTAAACTGGTTCAATTATTCTAGAGAACAGTTTGCCCATAGGACTAAAAAATTGTACATTCTCTGACTCAGTAATACCACTACTAGGTCTGTGTCCCAAAGAGATCAAAGGAAAGGGAAAAGGTCTATACATACAAATTATCTCTAGGAGATCTTTTTGTGATAGTAAAGAATTAGGAACTGAGGGGATGTCAATAAATTGAGGAGTGACTGAACAACTTGTGGTATATAATTGTGATGGAATGCTATTGTCCTATAAGAAATGAGAAGCTGGATAGTTTCGGAAAAACTTGGGAAGACTTATATGAATTGATGCACAGTAAAGTGAGCAGAACCAGGAGATCATTGTACACCTTAACAGAAATATTGTAATGATGATCAATTGTGAAAGGTTTAGCTACTTTGATCAATGTAATGATCACAGATAGTTTGAAAGAACTCATGATAAAAAATACTATCCACCTCCAGAGAGAGAACTCATGAACTCTGAATACAAATTAAGTATACTTTTTCATTTTCTTTATTTTTGGCAACATGGCTAATATGGAAATATATTTTGCATGATTTCACATGTGTAAGTGACATTATATTGCTTGCCTTCTCAGTGGGTGGGGGTAAGGATTCTAAGGAGGGAGAGAATTTGGAACTCAAAAAAAATTTTTTAGCATTTTTTTTTGTGCCTCTTTTATCAAACTGTTAGTTTTCTTTTTATAATTTTTTTGCATCACTCTCATTTCTTTTCAAAATTTTCCTTCGACCACTCTTATCTCTTCTTCAGCTCTTCCAGGAATTCTTGTTGGACATGTGTTTAATCTGCATTTGTTTTTAACATTTCGCTCACGTTTTGTTCATGTTATTATCTTCTGAGTTTATTTCTTGATCTTCCCTGACATGATAGTAGTTTTTTATGATCAGACTTCTTTTTGTTGTTTGCTCATTTTCCCAGTCTATTTTTTGACTTTGAACTTTATGTTAAAATTAAGAGTCTGCTCATATGGGAATGGGAAGGCAACGTCCTAAGCCATAGGCTTTTTCATGCTGCCATTTTCTGAGCTAGTTTTGGGGGCCTGCAAATTTTTGGTGCTTCCAACTTGATGTTACCCTGGGAAAGTGTGGTCATTGCTCTATTGGTCTGTGATCTGATCTTTACCCAGGAAGTGCCCCTGCTTGCCTGTAGCTACAAGTGCTAGCACTCTTCTCTGCCATGAAACTGAGACCAGGTTCGCTATTATCATGCAGCCTCAAACACTAGTTCTCTTCTCTATTCTGCAACTGCAATCAAAGACTCTGTATCCTTGTGACCAACCAAAAGTGCTCTTCTCCATCCCGGAACCATGACCCAGAATAGCATATGGTCACTAGAGTTTCCAAATAGCACCCAGTTCTGCACCCATTGTCAGCTCAGGGTCCCCTGTAATCTCTTACTGATCCCTTTCCTCTCTCTGAACTGAGAGCTCTCCAAACTGTATCTGTTGCTGTCACAGCCACCTCCAAGGCCCACCACTGGCATTGTCACCACATGTACTCCAGGCTAGCCCTCATTCCATTTTCACAGACCTCTCCTATTGACCTCCTAAGTTGTCTTAGGCTGGAAACATGTCTCATCCCAAACTTTTGCTGGCTATACTTTGACATATTATTTTAAAGTTGTTTGAAAGGAGATAGTGAGAAAGTTTTGGGTTGCTGCCTCTACTCTGCCATCTTGGCTCCATCTCTCATTCTGTATCTTGAGTCAATCACTCCTCAATCAGGAGGTGAGTAGCATGTTTTATCATTAGTAGTAGGGAATTATGGTTAGTTATTGCACTGATTAGAGTTCTTAAGTCTTTCAAAACATTTTTTTACATTATTGTCATAGTATAAATTGTTTTCTTGGTTTAACTCATTTCTAAAATGATCCCTTTCTCTGCATGTTACAGCACAATCATATTCCATTACATTAATATATCTTAATTTGTTCAACCATCTCCCAAATGATGGGCATCCCTTAGTTTCCTGGACTTTACCACTACAAAAAAGAAATGCTATAAATTTTTTTTACATATAGGACATTTTCATGTCTTTTAAAATCTTTTTTTTTTTTTGGTGATGGTGGAGTCATAGGCCTAATAGTGGTATCACAAAATCATAGGATGTATATAGTTTAGTAACTTAGAGGGTTTAGTGCCAATTCACTACTCCACTAACAACACATTACTGTAATTTTTTGCCTCCCCTACAAACATTTGCTATTTTATTTTTATGTTAACCTTGTCAACCAGATGGATGTGAAAAGTAACTTTAAATTGCTTTAGTTTTCATTTATCTAATTATTGGTTATTTGGGGCATTTTTTCATCTGGCTATATGCACCTTGGATTTCCTCCTGAGAATTTCCAGTTCATATCCTTTGATCTTGTATCATTTGGAAAATGGCTTTTATTCTGATCCTTACATAGTCTGGAAATGAGACCTTTATTAGAGAAATTTGCTGTCAAGAATTTTCCCAGTTAAATCTTTCCTTCTTAATTTTAACTGGAATGGTTTTGCACGTGTAGATACTTTATAATTTTATTTAATCAAAATTGTTTGTATTGTCCTCTATAATCCTCTCTGTTTATATTTGATCCTAAGTGTAATAGGGAAGCACTGGAGCACAGGTCTGACCATGTTACTACATATCTCACCCCACCCTCAACTCAATCAATCTCATTGGCTTCCCATTACCTCTATTCTGTTGGCATCTAAAGCTCTTCATAACTTTGCCCCTTCTTATTTTTCTTCTAGATTGTTCCTTTCTATACATTCTATATTTCAACATACTGGCCTACTTGCTGTTCCTTCCATACCATACTCCATCTTGTATCTCCTATGCTCAGAGAACTTTCTCACTTCACTTCCATTTCTTTGAATCCTGGTTTTCAACACTAAATTCTGATGATAGCTTTTCCAGGAGGCCTTTCACAGTCCTTCTGCTTCTATTACTTTCCCTCCTAAAGTTATTTTCCATCTAAACTTTTTGTAGCTTGAAATATACCTATTTACATACATATTGTCTCCTCCAATAAAATGTAAGTTCCTAAAGGGCAGAGACTATTTTGTTTTTTCTTTGTATTTTTAGTTTCTAACCCCAATTGCCTTGCAAAAATAAAAAAAAGCATAAAGGATAAGATAGAGTTGAACTGGTCAACAAAAATGTCAAGATTGGAGAGAATGGAAAATGTAGTCAGAGCAGAGGTAATGGGAGAGGTGGAGAACATTGAGGGTTGCATGGATTGGGAGTCTAAGAGAGGACAAATGATAGGTTTAGAAGTAATGCATTGGGAGAAATAGAATGATAGGTCAATGATTAGATAAAGGAATTTCAGAGTTAGGTCTTGATCATGGAAGGGAAACACTAGGGGAGGACGGCAAAATCAGAGATATTAACTATTCCTGTATGTAGCTGAAGTGTAGTGGTCTCAGAGGCCATGACAGATTAAGAAATTGGCAGGCTAGTATATCTGATGGAACATCATTGTAAATGCTTAAGTGTCCTAGTAGAGGTGCAGGTGTTGAGGTAGTAAGGGACACTATGAGCCAGGCATTACACTCACTAAAAAAGGAGAATGTCCTGAAGACCAATAAGTATTTTATCTCTTATAATTACCTATCTTTTGTTTAGGTAAAAATATCTCTCTTGCCCCTGGAAGAGGCTGAAGCTGGTGGATCACATGAATTTGGGGAGTTCTGAGCTGGAGTAGGAGTAAGCCCATAACGGACCAGATTTAGCCCAGTACTATAATGGAGAGGCCCCAGGAATGGAAGGTTACTAATCTGCCTATGAAGAGAGAAATTGTCCCGTGTCAGAAAAACAGAGCGGATTAAAGCAAATTAGAGCTGCCCATCAATATTGGGATCAGCCTCATGAGTACATGCTGCACTTTTAACTTGGGCAAAATCAGAATATCTGGTCTCACACACTACCAGCACCACCACCACCACACCAAAAAAGAAGGAAAAAAGTACCACTTACCTTACAATGCTATTGTTTTGTATCTATTTATTTTATCATATAAATGTGAGGTGCTGATGAATGAAATCTCATGGGGGGTTAAAGGAAGAAAGATGAAAATTGTGTTCCTTTAGCTGCCTTGTTCTCTGAGCCTGAGATGATTGATTCAAACAAGATTAATTTAAATGAAATGCACGTTCACTAGGCTATAAAAACAACATTATCCTGGCTAAGAATAGCCTGATCAAAAGAAATGAATATGTGGATGATTGAATACAGGATATACACTGATTGGGGGATATCGACCATCGATCGCTATCACTACTGAGAAGATGGGCTGCATTCATGATGGGAGGGGAAGGAGGAGGAAGAATAGGAAAAAAATTCATCATTGGCCATAGAACAGAATGTGGCTGGAAACAAATAGTGACACTGTGCTCGGCTCCGGATAAAGGCCTCCATCATGTGGCTATGATGCTCAGGAGTCTTCTGTCCCCTTCAGCACTGGAGACAGTTAATAACAGTTGACACATTTTATGCATTAAGGTTGAGAAAGTATTTTATATATATGATCTCATTTGATCCTCATAATGGTTTTGGGAGGAAACTACTCTGGTTATAACATTTAAATATTAAGCAATCAACAAGCATTTAAGTACCAGACACTACACGATGTGCTGGATGTCCAAGCACAAAGAATGAAACAACCCCTACTTATAGAGTAATGGGGATAGAACAAATATATATATATATATATGTGTATATATATATATATACATACAGCATATATGCATATATTTTGCATATATTTATGCAAATTAGTTAAAATATAAGGTAGTTTGGGAGAGAGGGCGCTCATAGTTGGAGTGCTCAGAAAAAACCATGCAGAAGATGTTGCTTGAACTGAGTTGAAGGAAGAAAGGGTGGTCATGAGTTTCAAATGAAGCTGATAGATCAAGAAGGATTAGAACTGGGATGAGATCATTGGATTTATCAATTAAGAGAATATTGGTAACCGGAGAAACCAGTTTCAGTTGGACTGGAAAGTGTTGAGGACTGAGTGAGAAAGGACAGAAAAGGAGGGACCAAGTTTTTCAAGAAGTTTGGTTGAGAAAGGGAAGAAAGATGTAGGATGACAGCTTGAGGAGATGTAAGGGCCTTGGAAGGTTTGGAAAGAGTAAGACATGTTTGAGGGCATTAGGGAACAAGCCAGTTGATGGGGAGAGGCTGAAGGTCCAAAAGAGTGAGAGCATGACTGAGGATGCAGACTGCTGCAAAAGATGGGAGGGGATGAAAACCAGTACACGTATGGAAGACCTGGTGTTGGTAAAGAGAAGGACATTTCTTTGTCAGATCGGAGAAAAGGAGAAAGTGAGAGATGATGCCAAGGGGTTTTGAATTAAAAGAGAATCAGAGAGGAGGAAGTTCACATCAAATGTTCAATTTTTTTTCACTCAAGAGGCAATGTCCTCAGGAGAGTGAAAGAGGTATGGCATGGAGGGGAAGAGGAGGTATGAGGAGCTTGAAGTTCTGGGTGGGGGGGAGTGTGAGGGAATCATTTAGAGAGGAATAAAAAGACTGCCTTGCTACAATGAGGGCCCAATGGAGGGAGACTAACATGAATTTGTAATTTACACAGTCAGAATAGTTGTGGAACTTTTTCCAATTTCTAAAAAGAAACTGACATCTTTTGTTTTCACACAATCTGTAGGTATGTAAAATGTGCCTCTCCCAAAGCTTCCCAGAGAGCCATCCCTTATATAGAAGAAAAAAAGAGTTCAGCAAAACTAACAAATTTTTTAAATGCCATTATATTCCATATCCATAGCCTTCCCTCTCTACATAGTAGCAGAAAGAGGTGCTTTCTCATGCCTTTTCTTTAAGGTCAAGCTCAGGTGTTATTATTTCATAGCATTCCATTTTAATGGTTGTGCTATTGTGATTTCTGCTTGCAGTGTTGCATTTTTCATGTATATTCTTCTCTCAGTTTGACTTATTTCACTTTGCATCAATTCATGCCTTTCTATACTTTTAAAAGCTCATTTTTTTGGAGAATGTTGGGAAATAGGGTGCAAAAAGTAATGGGTTTTTTTATTTTTAGTTTTCAACATTCATTTTTATAAGATTTTGAGTTCTAAAATTTTCCCCCTCGTTCCCAACCCCCAGATGGCATGCAATCTGAATATAGGCTATCATGCAATCAATATTAAACACATTTCTACATTAATCATATTGTGAAAGAAAAATCAGAGTTTTGATCAGTATTCATACTCCATAGTTTTTTTTCACTGGATGTGGATAGCATTTTCCATCATGAATCTTTTGGAATTGTTTTAGATCATTGTATTTCAGCTGTTTACTTCTGACTAGCTTTCATGAGATCTCTATCCAGGTATGCTGGCCTTTAAGAGTGGATGGTTAAATTTTTTCAATGTTAGAATTTATACCTTGGAAATGTCAGTGCTGCAAATCAGTGCTTAGTTATTTGTTTTGTTGATTATACTTCAAAAAATGATGGAAAAAATGTTAGTGATGTTAAGTTTCAAAGTATGTCAGGAATACTTTTTTTCTGAGAGCTGGTTGTTAAACATTTACCAGCAGACTCCTCTCTCTATTCCTGAGTGAGGACACTGGGTCCAGGGCTTAATTTTCCACTTTATACATTTAGAAATTCAATTTTGTCTTCTTACTCAGGGACAATTGGGCTCTAGGAGACTGCTCAATGATGACTAAACTCACATGAGGATGATTTGTAAATCATAAGATCATAGAATTTATGACTAAAAGGAATCTTAGTATATAGTCTGAACATCTTATTTTACAGAAGAGAAAACTAAGACCCAGAGAAGGGTAGTGACTTGCCTACAGTCACACCTAGTAAAGAATGGATCCAGGATTCAAATTTGGGTCCTTGGTTCCAAACCAGGAGGCACCATGATAGAGAGAACAATGGACCCAGGCACAGAGCTCAACTGTTACTTGCTGCCTCTGTGACCCTGACAATTTGCACGCTGCCATGATGCCTATAGCCAGGGTCAAGGAAAAAAATACATTGAGATTGCCACTGCAACACCAGTTCCTTACTTAGGGACTTACGTGAGAAGCTTCTGGGACAAAGGTCCTTCTTCTAGCCTCACCCAGTAGCAACAGTAGCTCATGCCTAGAAGTGCAAGGTGTGCTGATGCTACAGCTAAGGTGGTAGCTATATATCTATATTTGTATCTTTATCAAGAGACATTATATATCTCTCTATATAGATACGTGTATATATAATTACATATATGTATATATGGAGAGAGAGAGAGAGATCAGTAACCTACTTGGAAACCATCTATATATTTATAAATGTCTAGATATGGATAGACAGACAGGTAGATAGGTAAATACAAACAGACAGATGAAGATTTTTTTTCTTTGTGAAAGGCAGTGTGGTGTGCAGAGGTATCAAACCCTATACCCTCGAGTGTGACCCAAACCAGATTAAAATATAATTGGGAAATATTTAACAAAATAAATAAACACAAATATATTACATTTTAACACTGAGTCAATATGCAGCTGCAGGGATCCTTGTGTAGAGATGTACAGGGGCCCCTATTTCTATTTGAGTTTCACACCACTGATGTAGTGGATAGAAAGCTGACCTGAATCAGGAAGATCTGAGTTCAATTATCACCTCAGACAGTTCTCCCTGTGTGACTCAGAACAAATCAATTAACCTCTCACTGTCCCAAGTTATGAATTGCTGAGTTGGGGAAGATGTGCATTGGTAGAGGGCATTTCCTCACCAGAAATATACTTAGCCAATGAAATCATAGTTCTAATAAAAGGGGGAGGAGAGAGAGAGAGAGAGAGAGAGAGAGAGAGAGAGAGAGAGAGAGAGAGAGAGAGAGGAGGGAGAGAGAGGGAGAGACAGAAGGACTAGATGATTCCCAAGGTCCCTTCCATTTCTATACCTTGTGTTTTTATCAATCAAAAGGCATTGATTAAACAGTATTGATGCACCAGGCAGGTAGGTGGCAGAGTGGATAGATTACCGGGCCCAGAGGCAAGGAAGACGTGAGTTCAAATTAGACATCAGATATTTACTAGCTGTGTAACCCTGGGCAAATCACTGAACCCTGTTTGTTTCAGTTTCCTCATCTGTAAAATGAACTGGAGAAGGAAATGGCAAACCACTCCAATATCTTTGCCAAGAAAACCCCAAATAGAGTTGTTAAGGGATCCCCTGGATTTGTCTTTTTGAGTTGCCATGTTTTCCAGAAGCATTGGACCCGGAGGATGCAAGAAGCCCTTAATGTGTCACGGACAAATCCTGCCCCTCCCCCCTCATGGTTTACAGGGTCACCAAGAGTCAGACACAACTGAAATGATTGAACAACAACAAATTAATACACTAGGCCTGTGGTATGATCCAAAATCCAGTGCTCTTTCCAATAACAATCCATGGAACTGTAGACGCTTCTGTATTCCCAACTCATGACATTCTCTTCCTAGTAAGCAATAAACTCAATGAGAAGCTAAAGGGACTTGGTGAACAAAATCAGAACACAGGGAACTGAATGATCTTAAAAGACAGTATCACCGTAATATGTAGCAAACACAGACCATACCTTGGGAATTTTTAACCTCTTTTTTGTCTTGGACCCCTCTGGCAGTCTGGGGAAGCCTATGGACCCCTTCTCAGAGTAATATTTTTAAATGAATAAAATAAATACATAGGACTACAAATGGAATCAATTATATTGAAATACAATTATCAGAATATTTAAAAAGCAGTATCACTGATCCTGGATGGAGAATACCTGCTTGACGAGGTTAGACCTGCTCAACAAACAGGAATCATCCTGTTGGCCTTCTTTCCCTCTTGGCTGTTCTGTGCTGGAGAAATGTAATCTAACTTTTCTACCTTCTTTTTCTTTCAAATTTATTTTATTCTGAACTTAAACGCCAAATAAAATGTTGTTTCCATGAACACAGCAGAACTCAAAAGGAGGATTATGTGACCATGAATTTTCATGTTAGCAGAAACTTTAAAAAAAGCATATGACAAAGTCCACATGTTACTTTCAGACCTTTCTCCCTTATCTCTTATTCCTTTTGAACTCTTTTCTGTTTCAATGGCTCTCTTTTTCTGGGGGGGGGGGGGCGGGGCAGAATATCCCCATTACTAATTTTATTTCCTTATCCCCAATTAAAAATTAAGAAAAAGAAAAAAAAACCTCTACAATAAATAAGCATAATTAATCAAAGTGAGTCCAAATAGTGGCCAATGACCCAAAAATGTATGTCTCTTTCTTCACCTTGAGTCCTTCATCTCTCTGTCAGGAGGTGAGAAAAATGCCTCATTATAGCTATTCTGGAGAAAAACTAACTCTCTTTTTCAATTTTAAGCCACCAAAAACTTCTGTCATTACAACCTTAGATAGATGGCATGGTTTAGTAGAAAGGAATATGATTCATTTTGTAGCCAGAAGATCTGAATTTGAATCCTTGTGCTAGCTGTATTGATCCTTGCAAAGTAAATTAACCTCTCTGAAGCTCTGGTTTATTAATCTGTATATGTATAATATAAATATGTATGTGTATAATAAATATGTACATTTATGTGTAATAAATACTTGGACCACTGGAAAAAAAGATGAATGATGCTCACTCACAGGCTTTGTGAAGAAAATGTTGCTTTTATTTCACAAAGCATGTTAGAGCTCCCAAGATTTTAGCTAATCTCTTCTAAGTTATAGTTCTACTTAAAATTTTTAAATTAAATTTTATGAATGCCACTTGTTTTTTTACATTCCCTATTTCTGGATATTCACAATTACCGACTATATAATGATTCCTGCTTTGTAGCAAATAAAAAGAGTTAAGCAAAACCAACTGATGTGGTGGTGACACCTGACAGTGCATGCAACATTCTGTACCTGTACTTCCCCAACTATTCATCAAAAGCAGTGAAATGTCCCTCATCTTTTCCAGGTCTGAGACTGGTCATTACAGTTAGTGAATTATATCTTTAGATTGAAATCTCCTTCATGGAGATTTTGGGAGAGGCATCTGCTTATGCTAATGAGCCTGATGAAGAGAAGTCATGTATCATTCAGGTGAGCTGGGGATGCCTAAAGGCAAAGCTGCAATGTTTAGGGATGGTCTCATTGAGCCCTCCAGTGTTCAGTTCACACCTAAAGTATTATGTCCTTTTCTGAGTGGCTTATGTGAAGAGGGATATTGACAAGCTGAAACAATCTCTGTGAACTTGGGTAAGTCACTTCACTTCTCTGTGTGTTAGTTTCCTTATATGTAAAATGAAGAAGTTAGCCTAGATGCAATTATCATCTTTTTCAGCCCGAAACTGATATTTCTATCTGGAGGGGAGTCATCAGAATGGAGAAGAGTTTCAAGGTGTTAGAGGAAGTACTGATGGCCAAGGTTGAGGAAGGAGGCAAATGGGGAATAAGAAGTTGTTCTCTTCCCCTTATGAGTAGCCTAATTGAGGAATTACAAGCTTTACAGGATTATCGGCTTTAAAAAAGGAAGAGGATTTATAGAGCATCTTATTATAGATCATTGTGCAGATAAGTAAACTGAGATACACCTCATAGATTTAGAGCAGGAAAGGACCTCAGAGGGTATTTAGTCCAATACATTTATTTTATAGGTGAGGAAATGGAGGACCATGAGGTTAATAAGTTGTGCCAGGTCATACAGGAAGTAAGTGGTAGACCAGCAGGCTCTCATACTCCAAGACCCATTCCTTTCATATAGGTCCTCCTATAGCCCTGTGAAATGGCCAAGAACATGAACAGCTGATGTCAATAACTTCCTATTCTGGTTGTCTCTCATTGCTGTCTCCTGGCTTCCTTCAAACCCCAGTTAACTTCCCACTAACTGCAAGAAGCCTTTCCTAATCCCCTTTAATACTAATGTGCAGTATCCCTTAGATGCCTTCCCTCTGTTGATTTATCTTATGTACATCTGGTTTGTACATAGCTGTTTGCATATTCATTATGTAAATTAGATTGTGAATTCTTTGACAACAGGGACCGTCTTTTGCCTTTTTTTGTATTCCCAGAGCTTAGCACAGTGCCTGGTACATAGTAGGCACTTAATAAATGCTTGTTGACTGACTGAGGGACTGTTTTGTTTCACTCTCCAGTGACCTGTGAACTCTTTCAGCTCATGGGTCATATTTTAAACTTCAATGTCCAATCCCCAGCACAGTGCTTGGGAATTACACTTATTTAAGGGCAGTTAAGCCTCACATTCACATGACAATATTTCTGAAAAAACAAGTATAAGGCTAATAAGAATAAATTTCATCACATTTTAAATGCATCGAGAGCATTGATTATTTAAATTAATTTCTTGGCAAATTCTATTGCAAAGCCTATATGCTCCTTCCTTAGGCCAATGATCGCTAGCTAATCTTATCTCTCTGATTCTGTTTTCTAGTTTGGGTTTCTTAGAGGCTACTTTTTTTACCTTTCTTATCCCTTTTGATATGCATAGGCAGTTTTCAGATGAAAAAATTAAAGCTATCTAAAGCCATATGAAAAAATGCTCTAAATTACTATTGATTAAAGAAATGTAAATTAAAACAACTCTGAGGTACCACATCATACCTATCAGATTGGTCAATATGACCAAAAAAAAAAAGGAAAAGGAAAAATGTTGGAGAAGATGTAGGAAAATTGGAATACTAATGCATTGTTGGTGGAGTTTTGAACTGATCCAACCATTCTGGAGAGCAATTTGGAACTCTACCCAAAGGCCTATAAAGCTATGCATACCCTTTGATGCAGCAATAGCACTACTAAGTTTGTATCCCAAAGGGATCATAAAAAGAGGAAAAGGACCAACATGTCCAGAAATATTTATAGCAGCTCTTTTTGTGGGGACCAAGAATTGGAAATTTAGAGAATGCCCATCAATTGGGGAATGGCTGAATAAGTTGTGGTATATGAATGTAATGGAATACTATTGTGCTAGAAGAAATGATGAGCAGGCAGATTTCAGAAAAATCTGGACTTACATGAACTGATGCTGAGTGAAGTGAGCAGAACCAGAAGAACATTGTACACAGTAACAACACTGTGCAATAACTAACTTTGATAGACTTAGCTCTTCTCAGCCATACAGTGATCTAAGACAATTTCAAAAGACTCATGATGAAAAATGCTATCTACATCCAGAGAAAGAACTATGGAGTCTGAATGTGGATTGAAGCATACCATTTTCTCTCTCTTTTTTCTTTCTCATGGTTTTTCTTTTTTGTTCTGATTCTTCTTTCACAACATGACTAATGTGAAAATGTGTTTAATATGATTGTACACATATACCTTATATCAGATTGCGCGCTACCTTGGGGAAGGGGCACATTTGGAATCCAAAATCTTATGAAAGTGAATGTTAAAACTAAAAATAAATAAATAAAAGCAAAAATTTTAAAAAGACTCTTTTCTGAGCCAGTTTCTACTCATTCACTCAAAAGTATTTAATAAGTAGTCACAAATTGCCAGACTCCAAGAGGCTAGAAAAACACACAAAGTTCACGTATCTGTTTTCACAGAGTTTCTAGCCCTCTTCAGCGGAGAACCTGCAAGAATATTTGAGTCAGACAATACCTACAAAATGCAGACATCCATCAACCTGTGAGAATGGAAAAAACTCCAAGTTGGTGGTCAAGAGAGTAAGGTGCTATTCTCCACTCTGGGACACTAACTCTGCATGGTTATCCATACATTATCTTTCCCCCAAAACATACCCCTCTTCTTAACTTTCCTGTCTCTGTTGGGGGTACCAGCTCAAAAAATCAGCAAATGCTACATATCAGAGCTTGATTTATTGTTTTACTAATTGTCTAAATTTAATAAACTGATGGGGAAAATGTAAATAATGAAGAAATAGTCAAAGGATACCTATGCATCCTCCAAATCAGATGGAGGTACCCTCCATCAAGCATGCTCACTGAATCTCCAAGTAGGCTGTTACCAAGCAGAGATTATTGTTCTCATTGGCTGTTACACTAATATCTGTACATGATGTCTCCTCCTGTAGATGGAAGTTCTGTGAAGGCAAGAAGTGTTTCAATTTTGACTTTGTATCCCTAGCACCTAGCATTGTGACCGACATATAATAAGTGTTTAATAAATGCTTGTTGATCAATTGATTGAAACATAGATAAGGAACTGGATATTTAGCCTGGAGCGTAATGCAGCTAGGTGGTGCCATAGTGCACAGAGTGCTGTGCCTGGAATCAGGAAGACATCTTCCTGAGCTCAAATCTGGCCTCAGTCACTTACTAGCTGCGTGACCCTGGGCAAGTCACCCCAGTTTGCCTCAGTTTCCTTATCTGTAAAATGAGCTGGAGAAGGAAATGGCAAACCATTTCAGTATCTTTGCCAAGAAAACCCCAAATGAGGTCACAAAGAATTAGACAGTACTGAACAAAGATAAGATGTGGGGAGCACAGGAGAGCTGTCTTCAAATATTTAAAAGATCGTAATGTATATGATAGACTACACTTATTCTACTAGGTCCAAGACAGAAGAACTAATAGTAATGGGGAGAAGCTACCAAGGCAAAGAGGTTCAATGTAATTAAAAACTTTCTAAAAATGTGATCTGTCCCAAACAATAATGGGCTGTCTTTGGGAGTGGTGATTTCCTCCCCATTGGGGGTATTCAAGTAGAGGCAAGACTTCTAGTTGTTGGAGATGTTTAGAGGAGATTCATGCTCAAGTAGAGATCAGACTACTGACCCTCCAGGTTCCCTTTCAGTGCAGAAATTCTATGACTCTAAAGCGGATCTTCCTGACCCAGACCTGAGGCTGCCAGATTAAGAATCTCTGTTCAAAGAACTTCATGTGGAGAACTAGTCAAAGGGCTGGGCTAGCAGTCATGACTCAGAGGTCCCTTCAATTCAATTTCATTCAGCAAACATTTATTAGATGCCTACTGTATGTCAACCGCTAGGTTATCTATATAGGGATAAAAAGACAAAAAGAAAGCCATTTCTCCCCTCAAGTAACTTAGATTCTACTGCCAGAATGTAAATGTACATAAATAAGTAAATTCCAAATATGTATAATTTAATACAGAGTCATGGGAAGAGAGAGAGAGAGAGAGAGAGAGAGAGAGAGAGAGAGAGAGAGAGAGAGAGAGAGAGAGAGAGAGAGAAAGACTAGAGATGGATCCAGAAAGACTATGCAAGAGATGGCATCTGAGTCATTCTTTGAAGGAAGTTCAAGATTCTACCTGTCATAGGTGAGGAGAGAGTACATTCCAGAAATGGGGGACCATTTCTAGCTTTAACATTCTCACATGCTGTGACTCCCCCCTTAGTGATCTTCAGTTTCTCCTATGTAAAATAAGAGGGCTGAGCCGGACAGTCTCTAAGCCAGATGAACCATCTGGCTCTGGTTCATCCAGATGTGGTGATGTTCAGCTCTGCACGGCCCCTGTTCCCATCAGAAACCCCCTAAGCCATCACCTTGGTGAAGATTAGAAAGGAGGTAGAGGAAGCTACATAATCAGGAATGATTTACATCAACTGCTGCTTTGGCTGTAAGGGGTAGGAAAGTGGCTGCTCTATAAGATATTAGAAAGAACAAAAGAGCGGCTAGGATTAATCAAAAGCAGCTGCAGGGTAATGAGTGGCTCCCCTCCCCCCTGAGCTGGCCAGCCGCCGCTAGTGATGGGGAGGAAACACCTGACTGAGCATGTGCTGGCTGAAGGTCCCCTCCTTGGAGGGAGAACTGGAGCCTGCCAACGGGGATGCTGCTAGGGGGAGAGGGGCCCACCCTCAAATGACAGTAATCATTCCCCCCGACTATGTCTGAGGGGGAACAAAGAAGCAGTGCCATCTAATGCTCTGGGTAAAAGCCCAAGGTTTCCTCTTCATTACCAGGCATAATCATGCAAGGCCCAAGTAAAAGCTTCTCTTTGATTTTCCTAGCCTGATCAATGCAGGGAAGGGCAGGAAAATTGTTTATTTCAGAGAAAATTACAGCGCTGTGGATAATGGGGAAGAAATTGGGGCTGAGGACTCAAATTGAACCTCCATTATGGCCATGATTACAGATAATGTGAGCCAGTGAATTGCAGAGGGGGAGGTGCAAGGCTAAGATGAGTAGAACACCTGCTCATAGGCTCTGGATTACTGGGGTGAGTTTTTCTGTGCTATAGATAGCACAGAGAAGGAGTCACAGAGCCCCAAGTCTTCAGGCAAAAGATACCTCTTTCTCTAGCAGCTTGGGTTGGGGCACACTGGGATATCTCCTGACCATAGACTGAGTCTCATCACCATTCTCCCCATAGGTCACCCGAGACTCCTCAGGGCTAAAGGAAAAGGGTTGTTGCTACACAACAGAGTGAAGGGGAAGAATTCTCTGGAATTCATAATGGTCCTAGAAGACACTCGGTATTAAGTGTGTGGGACAGTGTAAAGAGTAGTGAATTTGGAGTCAGAGGACATTGGTTCAGATCCCATCTCTGCTATATGTGACCTTGGGCAAATTACTTAACCTCTCTGGGCCCCAGTTTCCTTATTTCAAAAATGTGGGGGTTGAGCTAGTTGATTTAGGAAGTCTCACCCTGCTCTAAACTGATGATCCATATGATTTGATGATCTCTAAATTCTGAAACCCATGTCCTATTTCAGGAGTATGCTAATAAATGTTTAACAACCAGCTTGGAGGGGGTCTATGAATTTATATAAGGCTCACATTTAAATTTAATCCTTCATATTAACATTTTCTCCTTCACTTTCTTAAGTGCAGGCAATCAACAAAACAATACATAAAGCTCTGATCAAGTGTTTGCTGTCTTCTGAGGTATAAATGCTCACACTGAAAATTTAATAATAGCTCCCTTGAGCTGGTTCCAGATACCACAGCCCTATTTGGTAAATAAATAGGGAAGGGACTAGGACTGAATTTTTCACTGCCTAAGTGTTAGAGAGATGGCACCCCTGAATCACGGGAGAGCTACCTGTTGTTCCAAGGTCAGCCAGCTGCAACTTTGTGCACACTCCTGAATTCTCCTATCACCACCTCCTAGAGATATGATAGTCCTCATTCACCCCTCTTCCCCCAGCTCACACACCCACCATACCTGTCTCCTTGACATGTTATATGGGAGGCAGTACAGTACGATAGAGCCCTGTATTCAAAATCAGAAAGCCTGGGCTCAAGCCTGGGCTCTACTATTTACTAGTCATGTATTCTTTCTTTATTTGTTTATTTATTTATTTTTGGTTTTCAACATTCGCTTCCATAAGTTTTGAGTTCCAAATTTTCTCCCCATCTCTCCCCTCCATCCACTCCTAAGACAGCATGTAATTTGATAAAGGCTCTACATATACCTTTATATTAATCATATTTTTATGTTAGTCATTTTATAAAGAAGAATTAGAACCAATGGTAGAAACCACAAGGAAGAAAAAAACAAAAAAAGAGAGAGCAGATAACATGCTTCAATCTGCATTCAGACTCCATAGCTCTTTTTCTGGATGTGGACAGCATTTTCCATCCTGGGTCCTTTGGAGTTGTCTTGGATCCTTGCATTGCTAAGAAGAGATAAGTCTGTCAAAGTTAGTCATAACACATTGTAGCTGTTACTGTGTACAATGTTCTCCTGGTTCTATTCCTTCAGCATCAGTTCAGTCAAGTCTTTCCAGATTTTTCTGAAGTCTGCCTGCTCATCATCTCTTCTAGCTTAATAGTATTCCATTACATTCATATACCACAACTTGTTCAGTCATTCTCCAATTGATGGGCATCTTCTCAATTTCCAGTTCTTTGCCGCCACAAAAAGTTAGCTATGTATTTTTGAGCAAGTCACTTAATCTCCATGGGTCTCAGTTTCTTCATATGTAAAAAATTGATACAATAGGCTACATGGACAAACGGATAGATGGATAGATAGGTAAAGTGTTCATCAAGTACCTACTGTTGCCAGTCTCTGTGCTAAGCACTGGGAATAGAAACACAAGAGCAAAACTCCCTGCTCTCAAGGATATTGTATCCTAACGGGAAGAGGACAAGACATAAAAGAGAGCTTGAAAAATAATGTTGCCTTGTCAGCTTCATAGGACTATTGTTAGGAAAGTGCTTTGTAAATTGTAAAATGCTATAGAAAAAATCTTGTTGTGGTGGCAAAGATTTAGAGATTGAGAGGATGCTCATCAAATGACAAATGGCTAAACAAGTTGTGGTATATGAATGTAATGGAACACTATTTTGCTATAAGAAATGACAAGCAGGTGGATTTCAGAAAAATCTGAAAAGATTTACATGAACTGATGAAAAGTGAAGTGAGCAGAACCATGAGAACATTGTACACAGTAACAATAACATTGTAAGATGATCAAGTATGAATGACTTAGCTCTTTTCAGAAATACAGTGATCCAAGACAGTTCCAAAGAACTCATGAGGAAAAATGCTATTCACATCCATTTGATCCGAATTCAGATCAAAGCATACTATTTTCACTTTACTTTGTTGTGTGTTTTTTCTTTTGATCTAGTTCTTTTTTCACAATATGAGTGATATGGAAATATGTTTTACATGATTGCACACATATAGCTTATATCAAATTTCTTACAGTCATAGGGAGGGCAGAGGGAAGGAAGGGAAGGAGAAAATTTAGAACTCAGTAACAGCAATATTATACTATGATCAACTGTGAGTGATTTAGCTGTTCTCAGCAATATAATGATCCAAGATGATTCTGAAGGATGCATGATGAAAAATGCTATCCACCTTCAGAGAGAGAACTAATGAACTCTGAATGCAGACTAAAGCATATTTATTACTTTTGGGGGGATCTATTTTCTTTTGCCATGTGGTGAATATAGAAATATGTTTTACATGACTTTACATGTATAAGTGATAAATTGCTTGCCTTCTCAAGAATCAGGGAGGAACCATAGGGAAGGAGTGAATTTGGAACTCAAAATTTTAAAATATGAATGTTAAAAAATTTTACATGCAATTGGGAAACATTTAACAAAATATATTTTAAAAAAGAAAAGTGAGCTATCATCTGAACAGATTTCTTTTTCTTAGAAAAAATTAAGTATTAGCAGCCTGAGAAGATTGGTCTCTTATGAGGCAATAGGCTGAAATATGGGGACTTTTCTCTAGGAATTCCTGATAACTGTATTTGATGTAGAACTTGGGGAATAATAGGTGGTTGGAGAATAGCAATACCCTTGAGGTGACCAAGAGGGAGGATCAAGACCACACAGGATTGTTAGAGAGTCAAAATTCAATTGTTGTCTTTTGTGGTAACAAAGAACTGGAAACAAAGTAGGTAACTATCCATGAAAAGAAGAATAAATAAGCTGTGGTACACAAAAGTAATATAATATTACTGCTCTATAAGAAGAAATGAATGTGATATATGGGAAAATTTATGTAAACTGATGCAGAGTGAATAATTAGAATTAGGAAAATTATATACAATGACTATAACCATGTAAAGTGAAAGAATAGCAAAAAGAAATCAAATGCTGTGAAATTATGATAACCAAAAGCTGAAAAAATGTACCCCCTTCCTTTCTTTGAAGAGTTGGGGGACTATAGATGTGATATATTGCATTTAATGGGTACAGTCAGTTTAGGGGTTAATCTTGTCAACCTGGGAATTTATTTTGCTTGACTGTGGATATTTGTTACAAAAGTTTTCTTCTCTTTTTTTCCCTTCTAAATGATGAGGCTCCAGAGAGAGAGAATAAATGCTTCTTAACTGAAAAATAAAATGGAAAAAAGTGATGGCTTGTTGGACAGGGTAGATGTGAGGGAAATATTCAGAAACAGAAGTGATGTAAAATCAAAAGACATCAATCAATTAAAACAAAAATTGTGACAGTATAAACAACCCTAGATTTAGAGTCTGAAGCCTTTGGTATGAAACTGAGCTCTTCTACGTCCTATCTTTGTGACCGTGGGGAAGTCACTAAACCTCTGTAGTCCTTGGTTTTCTCATGTCAAAAACAGGAGTGTTGAGCATCCCAGTGGAGAGAACACTGAACTGGGATTCAGGAGACATCAGTTTTAGTTCAGTACCATCAGAGTAAACTTTGGCAAGTCACTTCATCTTACTTGAGCTCACTTTTCCTACTTCACAGTGAGGGCACTGGGTTGGACGATCTGTAAGGTACCCTCCAGCAACCTTGCATTTTGTGGAAAGGGATAGCTAGAAATATAGTTTCAGTCAATATAAGGGATGAAACCATCTAAGGGAGCAAGGGAAACAAAGATGAAATGGGGGAGCCAGAAGGAGGCATGAAATGTTTTATTGTTGTTCAGTTGTGTCTGACTCTTCTTGACTGCATTTTGGGGTTTTCTTGGTAAAGATAGTGGAGTGGTTTGCTATTTCCTTCTCCAACTCATTTTACAGATGAGGAAACTGAGGCAAGCAAAGTTAAATGACTTGCCCAGGGTCACACAGCTTATTTGAGCTCATGAAGAAGAGTCTTCCTATTCCAAACCTAGCTGCCTTGTAAAGTATTAGGGGGAGTATTAGACTATGCTTCTGAGGACAGAAGAAAGCTCTGAGAAAAGAGAATCATTCCCTTATTGTTCTGACAGCATCTTCCTACACAGGACTGGATTTAACACAATGACTAAGAAAACCAGTATGGCATAGTAGAAATAGCACCGCATTTAGATTTGAAGGACCCTGGTTTGAATTCTTCTTCTGCTGCTTAACCAACTATGTGACACTGAGTAAGTTACTTTCCTTCTCTGGACTTCAGCTGTAAAATTAGGTCAGTGGGACTAGATAATCTCAAAAAGTCCCTTCTGGATCTAAATCCTATGATCCTGCAAAGAAGTATGAAAAAAACATATAAAATGATGCAGAGTAAAAAAAATGGAACAATATAGACTAAGTAAAAAAGAAATATTGAAAATGGCAGTATTTTTTTTTCTTTGCTCCTAATGGGTAGGAGTTGGGCAAATGTCCCCAGCCCTTTCTGCTTGTCTCCACCTAGTCCATTCCCCATGATTTATGTGGAACAAGAGAGATTTGAAGGAAAATTGAGAAATGTTTTAACTTCAGCTTTCCCTAAGTCCCTCCCATATTTGCTAGGTAGAATCCTGAGAATTATTTGTTTAGAAAGTTCCTTTTAATTCTTATAATAACAATAAGAATTAATAATGAGAATTAAAAGGAATTTTCTGACCATCACTAAGATGAGAGTTAGACTAAAAGAAAGTAGATGAGAAGTGTTATTTTAAAAAGAATTAAATGCCTGAGAACTTTCCTAGTTAAATGGCCTGGTGTAGCACTCTGGAGTCTGTATTTAAAAAGAATTAAATAGCTTAAGTCTATGAGTTTTTTGAACTTCAAATCCTTACTGCTACTATAGCAACTCGGCAAAGATACATCACACCTGAAAACCAGTAGAGATGCCCATCAAAACACAGTATGATGATATCACCAGAAAACTTTGACAGTAATACAACACAAGAGGCATGAGTGGTTCCTAGCTACCTGTACCCTTACATGTGTCTTTTCAGTATTAATATAAAAATCTTTAGATAGTAACCTGTGGGAGAATATGCCCCTATGGGTATGGAGGGATCTTTCTTGTCATTTTTTTTCTTGATTAAATGTCTTTTACTTCGAATTAATAAGTCCTCTGATTTGGCTAGTAAAAAGAACACACTGGTGGGGACCTGTGAGCTATCATTCTGACTAGATGATGACCCACAAGGCATTTCAAAATTGAGGTGATAATAAGAGAAGCAGCAAATACTTCAGTGTATCTGTAATCTTATTGGAGTGGGTATTCACTCTCTCCACAGATCACAACCTATCCATATTTTCTTAAACTTTCTCATACTTTTTCAGTTCTCCATAGAGGGTTCACCCACAATGCCCTGGGCCTTTCTCTAGGTCTCTTACCATTATATGAGTGTTATACATGGGTTGTCCATCCCTTGTTCTTAATAATAAGAGGGGGCAGGTAAGTAGCACAAACACTGGGCTTGAAATCAGGAACACTCATGTTCATGAGTTCAAACCTGGCCTCAGACACTTACTAGCAGTGTGACCCTGGGCAAGTCACTTAACCCTGTTTGCCTCAGTTCCTCATCTGTAAAATGAACTGGAGAAGGAAATAGCAAGCCACTTCAGTAATTTTGCCAAGAAAACCCCCAAAATGGGTTCACAAAGAGTCACTGAAAAATGACTAAGCTGTAACAATGTGCCAGGTTCTGTACTAAACACTTTATAATCCTCACAACAATCCTGAGAGGTAGGTGCTATTATTATCCCCATTTTACAAATAAGGAAACTGAGGAAGACTGAGGGCTAGTGATTTGTCCAGGGTCACACAGCTAGTTAAGTATCTAAGGCTGGATTTGAACTCAGGTATTCCTGATTCAAGGCCTGGCACTCTATCCACTGTACCAACTAGCCGCTTCTACTACATGAGCAGGGGACTTTCTTTTCTTGTCATTGCTTTCTTTGATGGCATGCTTTGTACCATTTCCTGATCATAATTCATTGTTGATAATACGCCCACCTTGTGTCTTTCCACTGCTCTTTGGGTTCCTCACAATTCTAATTCTTTGGAGCATGTGGTATTCTATGATTTGCTGCCATATATCATTGGAAGAAGGCATCTAGGTGACTTAGTGGTTAGAGTGCTGGGCCTTGAGTCAGGAAGACCTGAGTTCAAATCCAGCCTCAAGATACTTACCAGTTAGGTGACCCCTGGCAAATCATTTAACCTCTGTTTGCCTTAATCCACTAAGAAGGAAATAGTGAACCACTCCAGGATCTGTACCAAGAAAACCCCACGGACAGTATTGACTGCTGTGGTCCACAGGGTCACAAAGAATCAGACAACTGAATCACTGAGCAAAGGACTACTAGGCTTTTCCATCTACCCTTCAGCTAAAACATCCTTATATGTTATCAGTCCCCAGAATGTAAGAACAGAGCTCCCTGAGAGCAAATTGCCTTGCTTTTCCATTTGTATCCCCAGTACTTAGTATATAATACTTGGCACCTAATAAGTTCTTAATAAATGGCTTTTCATTCATTCATTATTGAAAAATATTAAGTTTTTGTTTTAGTAAAGAGCTTGGACTGTGCAATTTCCCAAATGCAGCTCAGCCCACACTCATCTTCTTACTCAGTTCTGGACCCAATTCGTCATCTATATGTAGTGCTTGTCCGAGATATATGAACTGATAGAACAGCTTTATGAACTGATTACCCAGCTATACATCATAGTCTGGACAATAGGGCTTCTTCATCTTTTTGTGTGTCTATTTAGGCTGAATTCTCTTGAGTGGCTACAAATCTCACTGAGGAGGTTCTACAGTGTTTAAGGAGCTCAGCGCAATCGTTACAATGTCATTTGCAAACAGAAGTATCTGAAGACCTTGCCATCTATAAAGAACTCCTCTTTAATTTGAATTCTGCCCTGGATCTCCGTGGTGGTAAGAAATACCTTTGGGGATCTAAAGTCTCCCTATTTTATGCCTCATATGGTAATCATTTTGTGATTAATGGAACAAAGTAGTCTCTGTTGTTGTCTATCAAGGGATCTTTTGTGATTTTTTAAACATGCATGAGAAATGCCTGATTAAAGGAGAACATTTGAGTATTGTGCTCAACTGAAACAAATCTTTTTTTCTTCTTGCAGTCAAGAAAGGTGGCACAGTCAATAGAGCATAGGTTCTGGAGTCAGAAAGGTTCATCTTCCTGAGTTCAAATCTGGACTCAGACACTCACTGTGTGACCCTGGGCAAATCGCTTAACCCTGTTTGCCTCAGTTTCCTCATCTGTAAAATGACCTGGAAAAGGAAATGACAAACCACTCAAGTACCTCTGCCAAGAAAACCCCAAATGAGTTCATGAGGAGTCAGTCAGAAATGAATGAAAAATGACTAAACAACAACTGGAAACAAAAAGTAATCAGGATTTCGTAATCCCTACGTCTTTTAGCCTGCTGTGTGGATCTTAAGGTACAGTCTCCTATTGTCTGCCCATCCCCTTCTCATATTTAACTCAAGGATCTCCTCAATAGATTTGCAAATTATTCTTCTAAAAATCTTGTAGAAATGAAAAGGCAGGCATATGAGAAACAGCAAAATCTGGAGGAAAAACATACATACATGAGAAAAAGAGATAGGAAAGCAAGAAAATAATTTTCTGATTATTTTGTTAAAGTTTACTTTCTTTTAAAAAGAAGCAAAACCTTTTTAAAATTGTAAGTAATTTATAGCTTATATATAAGAATATAAATGTATATAAGCGTATAAATATAAATAATTTATAGCTTATAATTTTATGTTTGAACTCACTTGAAATTTTTATTTATTTGAAGGATTTTGTTCTTGATGTTTAACAAGTAAGGATCTTTAAAAAAAACAGCACAATTCAACAGACTCATAAATAAATATATTCTGTGACTAAGTATGCAGTTGGTCTGACTCTCATGCCAAATACAGACTTAATTTTGAAAAAATAGTTCCTTCTGCAAGGCAATGACACTAACCAACTTACCCTAGGTTTCCTTTGAGTTGGAAAGGGACGTCCCTGTCTAGGCAGGGCTGAACTGAACAAAGAAACTTCTAATCCAGGATGGACACTGAGTTCCCTCTTTCCCCTCCCTCCCTTTCCCCTTTCTTCTTCCCTATTCTGGGGTAGTGGGAATCTATTGCTTTGGGCTTTAATGTTATCAGCAACCCACAGGCTGTGTTTCCAAGCTTATCTCCCCACCACAGACTGAAGTCTTTGTTAGCTCCCTGACTGATGATACCACAGCATCACCCATCTATCTCTGAGGGTTCTGTAACACCTCCTCCTCAATTCTGAGGGTACCACAATCTCCTGCCTTCCTGCTCTGAGGGTTTCCAGCCCTCCCACTGTGCCACTTCCAACAACCCCACAGGCTTTTCTCAAATCTGATTTCTTTTTTCTTTGTAAATTTTTGTGTCCTTGTCACTTAGTACAGTGTCTGGCAAATAGAAGGGACTCAATCCATGTTTGCTGAGTTGAATTGAGTATCCCTGCCCACCCACCCCCAAGCTTTGAGGATCTTCTAGCTACTCCATGCCAGCCTTTAAAGGTTCCATGGCACCTCTCACGACCTTGACAGTCCCCCACACTTCTCTCATGTCTAGCTCTGAGGACTTCGTATTTCCCTCCCAATACTGAGGATACTGCATTTTCTCCCTCCCTCAGGTCTTTAAGAATCACCCTTTCTTAGCTCTAAGGGTTTCATTGTCTTATTCTTTCAATTCTAAGGGTCCCATATCTTCTGTCAAGATATGAGGGTCACACAGCTCCTTCCAATTTCTTTCCTGTTTATTTTTAAATTTCTTGAAATCTTTTTGCTCAGGTTTAAGCCAAACCTAGTTCTGGTAGACTCTTGTCTGTGATTCCTTAGTTTTCTCTCATCCTCTGATCTCTGTTTCCTCAAGACATTCATGTTTCCATCATATTCTCACATAGGCCACACGGATCCAAGAAAATTAAGATTTAAATGTAAGAAGGAAGAGCAGAAAACAAGCTTTGAACCTGGAACCAGGAAACTTGGATTTTATTCTTGGCTCTGCCTTTATGTTAATTAATCCAGTGAAGTCTTTTAACTTTTCTGAATCCATTTTTTTCATCTATAAAGTGAAGATAAATACACTTTGTGGTGATAAGCCTCAGACTAAAAAGATTCTGTCCATTCTCTTCAAGTTTAAAATGGTGTGTGACCTGGGGAAGATCACTCAACCTTCCTGAGCCTCACTTTTCTCTTCTGTGGGTAACACTTCCCCTGAAGGGAGGAAGAATGTCCCAGACTTGCATAAACTTATGGGATTTGGAAAGTTTTTTTATTCATCTTTTGAGGCAAAGAAATATCTTTTAGTTTGGAAAATGTCTTGAGTTATCTCTCCACTTTTGTTGTTGTTGTTCAGTCATTCAGTCTTATCTGTATATCTCTCCCTTTCTCCTTTGTCTTTTGTAGTCCTTTCTACTGCTCTAACTGGTCTTAACTTCCTTGATGAAGATGACCCTCCCAGGATAAACTCATCACTTCTACACTCACCACCAGTTGGGTTAATTCCAACCTTGACTGATACCACCTCTCTTAGCATCCTCTGTCTTTTAACCAGAGGGCTAGAGGGTAGAGTGCCAAATCCTCCTAATGCCTTCCTTTATGATGGAACAAGGTGTACCCCCTATCAGTTACCTCTTGACATTCCCCACCTTTCTTGCCTTCAGATTGTGGGCTCCTTGAAGGTAAGAATTGTTTTTTCATTCACTGTATTTCCAGCACTTAGTATAGTGCCTGGCTAGTAGGTGCTTAGTAAGTGTTTATTGGATTGAATGAATAGGGACTTGGGGAGGAACTAAAAGGAGAGCCCATCAAAGAAAGGAGGGAGGTGCTAGGCTCCTCCTAAATCATAGCAACTGAACTATGGTCCGCAAAGGCAGCAACAGTAGTAGTTGCCTTCTTCAAATCCATGGCCCTAGGTAGTCTAGAGAGGTAAAAGCTAAAGGAACAAGAGCCCTCAAAAAAATGCCACACAATTTTATAACTTGCTACTTTCCCTTCTGTGTGTGTTAATAAAGCCCCACTTCTTACCTCCTATCTATGTATTCTCTCTCTTTCTCTTTCCTTTTAGTTCTCCTCTAGTCTCAAACCATGGGTTATTTCCTTGCCTCAGGAAATGAGCAAAAAAAAAAAAAACCCAAAGCCCACATGTCTATGTGATTCCAGACCATTCTTACCTCCTCCATGGAAGGTGTCATGTGTATAGGCTATACCCCTTTCAGACTCTGACAAGTAAAGCAGTATTGAGCATCATAAGTTAAGCTTTGAGGAACAGGTTTGCAGATTAAGGGAGCAGCTAAGTCTTGAACTTACTCCTAGGACAGTGACTGCCTCAGTACCTTTCTTCTCAGTCACTTACTTGCAATTGGAAAATAGGAGAAATTTAGAGTTTAAAAAATAGAGAATCTTGAAGCCCAAGTTATTTGGTGATTATGGGCAAGTGATGACAACCTGCAGAAAACCTGAAGACTTGGGAAATGAACTGGGTCGTTACTATGAAGTTAGAGTAAAGTCTCTCACTGAGGGGGTCTGTGTCTGACACAGGGAGACTAGTCAAAGAAAAGGAGAGGGAATATATTAGTATTGTCACCTGCTGACTAGAAGATGAAAAACTCACCAAAACCTAAGAGGCAGTCAAGAGACCTGAATCAAAGAGATCTCTTTGAGTCCCAGGCCTAGGGTCTCTGCCTTTCCTAAAAGAACATAAAACTATGAAACACTCAGTTGAGGGCTTCAGCTAAATCTGAAGTAAGAAGCATCAGAGACTATAGCTACTATCAAGGAGCAAGCCCAGATGCATGGAGAAGCAGCAGACCCTAGCAAAAGAGAGAGGCAACTACCTTTAAGGGAATTAGTGCTATACAGCATTATAGCAACTCGGCCTATAGAGAACAACTCAGCGAGTAGCAGAGACCTTTGTCTGGCAGTGACTTTTATTTTTTGGTGGGCAGGGAGGCAGTTTAAGAAAGAGTAAATACATTGGGGCAATATGGAGATAATGGGGTCCTGCTGTTCTAGAGTTACAGATTGCCTTGGTCACATGTTCTCTGTATACGTCTCAATATCATTGTACCATAACATTTCGCCCACTCTTCCACCAATATACGTTGTGTCCCCCACAGATGCTGTGGGTATTGGAGGAAGATTGTGCCCTGGGTTGATGGGAGGAATGTTTTGTGACTATTGTTCTAACTGTACCATTTGAATAAGCACCTTTGTTTAAGAGTTAATTGAATCTGCTAACTGAATGTTAATGGGAAGCACATTAGTGGGGGCTTAGGAGCTATAAAGTTAGGAGTGTAGTTGTATATAAGGGTTATCTCTAGAATTAGAGGTGGCAGTCATCCCTTTAGGAAGCCCCAACCTGTGAAAGAGAGTTTGTGTGGAAAGATGGGATAGGAAAGGTACTACATCTGTAAAATGAAGGAGTTGGTCTAGATCATTGTTGTCAAACTAAAATAGAAACAGAGATCTCAAATCAGTACATAAGGATCCCTGGGGGCTGCATACTAACTTCATTTTAAAATGTAATATTGTCTATGTTTTGTGGTATTTTTAATTCCTTTTGTTAAATATTTCCCAATTACATTTTAATCTGGTTTGGGCTGCACACAGGAGTGCCGTGTGTATCGCAGCATGTTTGACAGCGTGTTTGGACTAGATGATCTTTGAGTGTCCATTCAGCTCTAGATCTATGATACTATGGTCTAAGAGTTATTGTGACCCTGCTAAAGATATTTTTATGGTATATTAAGACCCCCTAGTAAAAAATACAGATCCATTTGGAATCTGGTCTGGTAAATAGAAGTATGGCAAAAGAAGAACAGGGTTACCACCTCCTAGGTGTTTTTCATTTAAAGATAGAGAAGGGTTATGACTTAGAAGGAGGGAAGATGAAGAAATTCTCTGGTTATTCCAGAATAGTCAGGAACTGGGGTCAAAGATAGAGTGCCATGGATGCCTTGGCAGTCTACTGAAGACTATGAATACTATTTGCATCATGTTTTTAAATGCATAAAATACAGAGGATTAAAAAGGAAATTAATTATATTGAAATACACTTCAGTTGTTGAGTTGTTTTTCAATCTTGTCTGACTCTTTAGGACTCTATTTGGGATCTTCTTGACAGAGATACTGGAGTGGTTCGCCATTCTCTTCTCCAGCTCATTTTACAGATGAGAAATCTGAGGTAATCAGACATTAAGTGAGTTGCCCAGGATCACACAGCTAGTAAGAGTCTGAGGCTGAATTTGAACTCAGGTCTTCCTGACTCCAGGTCCAGCACTCTATGTATTGAGGTATCTAACTGTTCCTTGAAATACACTTATCATAATGTAAAACCGAAACAAAGCAAATTCACAGACCTCAAGTTAAAAAGCCTTGGAGAAGTCCTCTACAGCCCCTTCTAGTTCTAAATCCTATGATTCCATAAGTTGAAACCAGGAAGGAAGAGACATACAGAACCTGGGATGAGCAAAAAACCAGAAAGGGTCAAAGGGGGAGTTAGAAGGAACCACTATTTCAGAACTTTATCTTATTTTTCTTGATTCCTTTCTGTTATTACATCACCTTCACTTCTGAATGTTTCCCTAATTTCCTACAAGTCATTCCTTATAACAAAGATTAAAAACAAAGAGGGGAAAAAAAGCATTTCAATAAAATTCACCAACAGATCATCTCCATGTTGATATATTACACCACTCCATATCCATTGTCTCCCACTTTTGCAATGAAGGGAGGTAAGGTACATTTTCTCAGCTCTTGGCCAGGGCCAGCCTTTTCATCTCTAATTATACAGTGTTCAATTTGGATTTTTAATTCTTTCTATTTATACTATTGTAGTCATGTAAATTGTTTTTTTCTGATTCTGCTTATTTACTTAGCATCTGTTCATGTAAGTCTCCTGATGCTTCTCTGAATTCTTCATATTCACCCTTTCTTGTGGTACAATGTTATTCCATTACATTCGTGTGTCACATTTTCTTTAGCCATAACTGAGCACCTATTTTGTTTCTAATCCTTTGCTATTACAAAAAGTGAATATTTTGAAGACTTCAGAGAGACCTGGAAAGACTTAGATGAACTGATGCTGAGTGAAAGGAGCAGAACCAGGAGAACTTTGTACACAGTAACAATCACAGTGTGCGAGGAATTTTTCTGGTAGACTTAGTACTTTATAGCAATGCAAGGACCTAAAAAATTCCCAGTGGACTTTTGAGGCAAAATGTCTTCCTCATCCAGAGAAAGAACTATGGAACTGGATCGCAGAATGAAGCACACCATTTTCTTTTGTGTTATGTTATGTTTTGTTTTCTTTTGTTTTATGGTTTCACCTATTCATTTTAATTCTTCTATTCAACATGACTAAGGTGAAAATGTATTTAATAGGAATGTATGTGTAGAATCTATATAAGATGGCACGGAGGGAGGGGGGAAAGATTGGGAGGGAGGGGAAAACATCTAAGATATATGGAAGTGATTGTAGAACACTGAAAACAAATAAAATAATTATTAAAAAGTGAACATTTTGGGATATATGGAACTTTTCTTCCTGTTTTTTATCTCTTTGGAATACATGCTTAGATATAGGATGAAGGGGCTACTATTAAACCTACGAAAATATAGAGAAAATACAACTTTTAAGTAAGAAAATGTAATGTAATACAACTTCCTTCTGAGGGAAGACTAGAAAAACAGGAGAGGGGGAAAAAAGGGATGATATTTTGAGTTTGTAGGGAGCCTGGGATATGTTCAAGTGCTTTTGGGGGAATATTTTTTATTTGTTCGGTGAAAGGTTAGGGAACAGTCGTAAGGAAGTTACAGGTCAATACTATTTTGTAATTAAAATCAAGGGCTTAGGCAGAGCAAATAAGATATAACAAAAGAGAACACGTTAGACCTCAGAGATATCAGGCTGTTCCTGCTGCCACTAAAACCCATTTGATAAATAATGAAACCCACATATTAATTTCATCTAAATAATCTCCCTCCCTAACAGAGAATGAAACCACATTGGGCCCTCTTCATTTTGCTGAAAGAGAGGAATTGGAAAATGCTCCCAAAGACTACTAACCTCTTTGTTTTCCTCTCTCTAAGGCTTAGCTAACTCACTGAAGCATTTTTGAGCAAGAAAAAAAAGTAAACTTCTCATTCCCCTCTCCCAATCACCCCCAACCCAAAGTCTACAGTAATTTCTCCTTTCTTTGGGATGTGGAAAAAATGAAGTCTTGGATACGTTCAGAGCAGGACAAAGGAGGAGACTTGGACAAGACTTTGCTAAATCAGGTGCGCCTTCGACTTCTGAAATTCCTGCCAATAGTGAGATTATTTAATTCTTTACCACAGCTTGTGGAAGACTCTCTCCAGCCTGGAAAAGATTCATTCCCTTTATTTAATTCTTTTCCGACTTGAAGTTGCTTCCTTCCTCCCTCTCTTAGAGGTCTTTAAAGCTGGTTCTTGGAAACCCTACCTTCGAGCTTGGTGTTTTTAGTTTCACAGACTGTCAGAAGCTGGAAGGAATGTCAAATGTCATCTAGCCCAATTCATCCCTGCGTCAGGATCCACCAGGCTTAAGGGGAAAGCCAGTATTTCAGGGCAGCCCTTTCCACTTTGGGACAGCTCTAATTTATCAGGAAGTATTTCCCTAAATCTGCTCCTGCAGTTTTGGCTTACTGTCCCTGATCCTGCCCTCTGAGGCAAAGCAGAGGAATCTAACCTGTCCTTCTCAGGATAATCCTTCAAGTACTCAGTCAGTAATCATATTTGTTCCTTACCCCCCCCCCCCCATCACACACACACACACACACACACACACACACACACACACACACACAGACCCCTTCTCTTATCTGGGATGAACATCCCATTCTCTTCAAACTGTCCTCATATGAATTTGTCATCAGTCCTTTTACTATCCTGATTGTCCTCTTCTGGCCATACTCTGACATTAAAGGAAATCTTGATTCAGGCTCACCCTGGTCAATTAAGGCGAACTCTGAAAATAAGACAAAAGGAGTTGTTAGCACACCAAGGCATCAAGCACATGCCTTCAGTTCACATGCAGACCACTCTTTCCTGAAGGCTAGCTGTCCATGTACCCAAAGGTCAAACAAGATTAAAATAAAGGTCACTCTGACTCTGCAACAGTGGTCAACTTTGTAAAGTGGTTTATTAATGTCCTTCCAAAAATTCACCTAGAACTGAACTCAGTACTCCAGATGAGGTCTGATCAGGGCATGGTCCAGTGAGACTAGCATCTCCCTTTTTTGAGATCCCATAACACAATTGCTTTAGCTTATTTGGTTTCCATGGCACTGTTGACTCACATTAAATTTGCAGTTCATTATAACCTCTAGGGCTTTTTTGGACAAACTGCTATCTAAGCATATTTACCCCATAATCTGCCACCAAGGCAAAGAGGAGAAAGGAGGTAGATTTTCTCATTTCTTCTCCATGGTCAAGCTTGTCATAATAACTACATAATATTCAGTTTTTCCTTCTTCCTGTTTACATTATTGTTGTAAGAGGAGGTCTAAGGTGGTTGGAGGAGTCCACATTAGGCTTTAGAAATAAAAAAAGATAGCTATCTGAGTCAGAAGATTTGGGTTCAGATCTCAGACCTGTTACTTAATATGTGTGTGACCTTAACCTCTCAGAACTGACTCAGTTTCCTCCTTTGTAAAATGAGAAGGTTGGACTAGATTCTCTCTAAGGTCTTTTCCAACTATAAATCCCATGTCAATATAAAATATGAGTAATAATAGTAAGAAGTGAGTTATTTCCTTTGGGGTTTTTATTGTTCTCCAAAACCACCCTGTGAGAGAGAAACTATATGTATTATCTCCATTTTACAGAAACAGAAACTGAGAGGTATAGACACACACATAAACACATATCCACATATCCATACACATATGTATATGTGTATATGTATATATGCATATATCTATCCATATATGTGTGTGTGTGTGTGTGTGTGTGTATGTGTGTGTGTAGCTTCCCCAGTTCTGCTTACTTCTGTTCCCTTTCTAAGTGCCCATAGACCACGTTTTTAATCAAATATTTCAGAATTTTCCTGGGAATCAAATTCTAGCTCATCAGCCTATAGTTTGGAGAAGCTCTCCTTTTTCCCTTTTTGAAAATAATAATATTTGTCTTACTCTAGTTCTGTGCTAAATCTTCTATTTAGTCACCATAAGTTCACTGACAATCTCTCAGCAAGCACATCTTCTAATTCTTTCATACTCTAGACTCAGAAATAGTCCTACCTCTCTTTTTTCTCCCATTCTTCCCCAAAGAAATTTGTAGGGAAGAAATAATCAGTATTTTGCATTTTGGGCACAAATACATCAGAGATAAATTTATTTATTACATTCTGATTCTAGGTATCTATGCTTAATGAGAAAGAAAGCCGAGGAAAGGGACTCATTGTGTCTTTGAAAATCTCCCTGACATAAGTCATTTCCACACACAATTTATAATATTCACAAACAAAAGACAAAATTCCACAATCCAGAATAAACAGGAGAACAAAGTCTTGATTTATAAAACAGGACAATAGTAACAACTTTTAGCATACCCTGGGGAATCATTTCCCTAAAACCATTCAATCCTTCTATAGATTTTCCTTTCAACCTGCTCAAAGAAGAGCTAAAGAAATACTTCTACTAATTTAATTAAACAAAAATGTTCTTCTTCTTGGTCTGATCATTATAGGGAGGAGTTTCTAAGCTTAGCAAGCCTTTTTCCTTTTAAAAATTGGTTAAGTTTTTAATAAGAACCAGAAAATGAAAGACTTTGGCCCAAGACATAGTATCTTCAGACAATCATGTCTTCTACTCAAGAGGAACCTGTTTGGCTGCTTCATTTCTTCATAAACCAAGCATTTTCTATGAAAACATTGAAAAAAATATGATTTCTTAATATATTTTTTTTTAAATAGGGAGCAAAGAAACTTTATTGTGCTTCCATCTGGGAGAGAGTGGGTAGAGAACATTGCAATGAAACTACATTTCCCATGAGCCTGTGGGTACAAGGCATAGAACTGATTGGAGGTGAGCAAGGACTCATTTCCCCGGATGCAGTACAGCCCAGAGACTGATGCTGGTTGTAGAAAGAAGCCAGCTGCTGGGAAGGAGAAAGCCAAGTTGGGGGGTGGCAGGTTATGTGGGAGTAATAGCAATGTAGCTACAGGGGTTTGGGCTGTTTGATATTTGATGGAATCAGGTGAGGAGACATCTGACTATTGTAGAGTTGCAGAGACTAGCTAGAGACCTAAGTAGAGATGGTGACGTTGCTTTTGCTATAGCCCTAAAGCCACTCTGGAGATACACGTGTCTAAATCCTCCCTATTCCCTAAATATTCCCTATTGGAAACATGAGCCTTTGGAGAAATTTGAGGCTAGAACTCCACTGGGAAGTAAGGAAATAGGACTGTATTTGCTGGGAATGTAGGGTCCAATTATTTTCCATAGTTTATTCACCTCCGTTGATTGCCTCTGGCACCTAAAACTGAGAAGGACCAAAGGTCGAAAACAGAAGCAAATGTCAACAAGCCAGTTTCTGAGAGATGAAGTCAAAGAGAATTGGAGAAGGTATTGTTCCCCTTCCAGTCTAGTTCATGGCTTCCATTCTGCTGATGGACTGTGATCTTCATCCTCTGGAAGTTTTTATTGGTTTTGTCGTTTGTCCTGTGTTCTCGAAGAGGTCCATGACATCAGGCATATGATGCCATGACATGCAAGTGAATTGTATTTAAATGAGGGAGGTTTGTGCAAAGTCACTAACCTCACTTTCTCCTCCAGAGCCATCTGGGTCCAGTGACAAGATGTAGATCAGGATGACTGGAGATGGCCCTGGATGCAGTGGGAGACCTTAGCTCCAGAAGTAGCAGAAATGTAGAGAAAAATGGTCCCAATCTGACTGAGTTAGATGTAGCCTATTCTGGGTAGGTAGCCAATCTAAGCAGGCTGCTCCCATCTGTACAGTAGGAGAAAGCAGGATGCAGGGCACCTCTATGTTATACAAGCTGGGCATGCTTCATAGCCCTATTACGCTTTCTTCTTGGATATCAAATCCTGTAAATTACTAGTCTTTTTTCTACTATTCTTCCTATGTTATATTTATAAACCCTTCCTATGTTCAACAAGCTTATCCACTGGCTACTAGTTAAACCTGGCTCTATCTACATATAGCTTGGATTCTAGTGCCCTTTCCTTTCTCATCTTGCTTCTCGGTCTATTCTTACTAGTAACTATGAGACCTTGGCTCTACTCTCATTCGTAACTGAGGTGGTGTCTCCAATGTTGTAAAAAATCACTAGGTTTGAACTTAGTTTCCTTTTGTGTGTAGGCTAGACTGGGTGGCTGCTGAGGTCCCATTCAATTCTTGAAGTCTGTGCTTCTGTGTAAGAACAACCAGGATTCAAATTTCATTTCTATCTGTATAACATTGGATAAGTACTTCACCTCTCAGTTTCCGTTTCTGTAAAATGGAGATAATACCTGCAGTTCTTATCTCACAGGGCTACTTTGAAAGGCAACGAAAGCCCCAAAGGAAATAACTCACATTTTACTATTATTACTCATATTTTATACTGACATGAGATTTAGAACTATAAAAGACCTTGGAGAGAATCTAGTCCAACCTTCTCATTTTACAAAGGAGGAAACTGAGTCAGTCCTGAGGTTAAGGTCACACACATATTAAGAAGCAAGGCTGGGATCTGAACCCAAATCCTCTGACTCAGAGAGCCATCATGTCTTATTTCTAAAGCCTAATGCGTACTCCTCTACCCACCTTAGACCTCCCACTCAGCTGCTATTTCTGCTCTGAGAGAAGCCTCAGCTTTTCCAGCCCATGTGGGGTACAGAGATGATTGACAGCCCTGAGTTCAGTGAGTAAGCTGGCTCAAGTTATGAAGTTATGAAGCAGGCTCATACTGTAGCATCTCAAAGTTTTATTCATTGGCTGTCTCCAGCTCTGTGCCAAGTTATGAATGCCCACACCCCCAAGCTCTCTGTGGTGATTCCCTCAGGTTCTCCTCAATGAGAATAACCCCTGCTGCACCACTCTCTACCTCATTCTATCACAACACATTTACAACATCAAATTAACTTAATGTGCCATATTGAGAATAGAACATTCCTATTACTATATCCTGAGAGGACTGTGCTTCTCTCCCACAGGAGGACTCTAGTTTGGGAAAGAGAAGAGGAGTAGTTTGTTCCTTCCCACAAGACCCAGGCCGAAAACCTTCTTTTCAAAGAAAGAATCAGGGTTTGTGGATACTGGATTTGGTTCCTCTTTCCATCCCGAGTTGACACCTGGGGGGAGGTGTTTCTGCACAGAATATAAACAAACAGCTGATACCATGACCTCCGAGCCTGAGCTCCCCATCAGGCAATGATTGTTTCTATGTTCACTCAGTCAGGTGTGAAATTGGACAAAGGGCTGGAGCCTGAGGCTGGTAGATGCTGAGCTGGAGTCTGTTGATTGGAGCCCGAGAGTCCCACTGTAAAAGGCTGAAGCCCTGAGTTTCTGGCCCTTGGTCCACCCTTAGCTCAGATCAATTCAAATCAATTCCACAAAGATTTCTATTTCTGTGTAAGGTCCAGTGCTGAGTGCTAGAGATGCAAAGATAGAGATGACATAGGCCCCACTTACAGGGAGTGTCTGTCTAATCTAATGTGAAATTGGGTAGGACAAATGTACGGATTGCTGCAGTACAAGGGAGGGTGAGGTATGTGCAAAGAGGAGATTCTAACACGTGCTCTGAGAAATTTAAGGAAGGGGGAAAGGATGTATTTGTGGGGAGGGGTTGATTTGGGAAGGCTGAAGGGGGATTTGTGATTTCCTTGAAGGAAAGAAGGGATTTCAGCAGATGGGAGGTAGGAAAAGTAAGAGTCCCTTATAAATGTGCAGAACAATATGAGCAGTACTGTATGAAACTAGAGTTAACAGGATGGACGTGGGGAATGGAGAGTAACCCAGTTTGGCTGAAGCATAGAATACATAAGGAGAATTGTTGTTGAGTCATTTTCATTCCTTTTTGACTCTTTCTGACTACGTTTTGAATTTTCTTGGCAAGGATCCTGGAGTGGTTTGCCATTTCCTTCTCCAGTTCATTTTACAGATGAGGAAACTGAAGCAATCAGGGCTAAGTGACTTGCCCAGGGTGATACAGCTAGTAAATGTTTGATTTGAACTCAAGAAGATGAGTCTTCCTGATTTCAGGCCCAGTGCTCTATCCTCTGTATCACCTAGTTGTCCTAGGAGGATTGTGTGACCTTAAACTGGATAGGTAAATTGAATATAAGTTGTAGAAAACCTTGAGTGCCAGAAACAAAGATTTCTACTTAATTCAACAGGTAATTGAGAATCACTTTGTTCGCTTGTTTTTAATAAAAGGAAAGACAGCTTATACTGGTATGTTGGGGACTGGACAGTCAGAGCTATTACCAGAATAAAATGACCAAAACTTTGGGAATCAAAGGAGCCAAAATTTAGAAGGTACAAGTGATACTGGTCCTCCTTCAGCAGATGGAGATAACTGAGTTTGGGTAGATAGCTAATATCCTCTGGGCACTCTTCCTTTCCACATGGCCCCTCACCAGCTCTTTACCTAGGTTTCCTGTGTTCACATCTTGATCCCTCTCTCTCCCTCACCCAGGCCCAGGCTACTACAGTCCATGTCGGAATGTTCTCATTATATGCTAGGGTCTAAGAAAAACTTGCACAGAAAAATTTCCCGGCCTAAAATATCAAGCGCATGGCCCCTGTCTGTTGCACCTCAAGCTATGCAACCACTGCCTTCTCCCATAAGGTTAAAGGGGCATTCAGAGGCCAGAAGACACTGACCTCCACTGAGCCACTTTTTGGGGGACAGGACAGACATTACTACTGCAAGACGCATCTTGAAACTCAGACCAAAGAGACTAATGTATTTCTGAGGCAGTGACTCCCACGGATAGCATTTGTGATGGAATTAAGATTAAGGGTTGGGAACCAGCTGTGGTAGGAGTCATTCATTAATTCATTCAATAAATATTTATGAAGCGTCTACTATGTCCCAGGCTTCTTGCTAAGCACTGGGGATACAAAAAGAGGCAAAAGACAGTCCCTATGCTCAAAAGAGCTAATGATCCTGAGGTCTTACTATACCATCGGTGAGCATCACCCTGAAATGACGCTGTTCCCTCCCCTGGTGGCAGTCTCCCTGGGAGTAGCCTCCCAGTGTCGCTATGGGGTCTCTTAAGTGAATACATCTTTATTGATTCTCACAGTGCAATGACAGCATTGCTAAATTTACAGTCAGAGGACCTGAGTTCGAATGCCAGCTTTGCTGACACTCACGTGACCTTGGGCAACTTTACCTCTCTGGGATTTGTTTTCCTCTATAAAATGAAAAGTTTGGACTATCTGACCTGCAAGATCCCTTCCAGCTCCTCATCTCGTACTGTATCATCTCAAAGTTTTGTTCAATGACTGTCTCCAGCTCTGTGTTATGTGGCCTGGAGGTAATGCTAAGACCTGCTCATGTATTCCATCCAGGTACAGTGGCGACAAAGGAGAAGACTTTTCATTTGGTTTTAGTTTCTTTCCCCACGGGACACAGATTACGTGGAGTGACTTGCACATTGTAGCTACACAGTGAATGTTCCTGAAGAAAACTGAATTGGAGCCTGTTTAGCTCTGGCCTTAGATGTTGGAGTGATGTCCTTCAGTACAGTCACTCTTACTTGGGAAAGCAGCCAAGGTTCAATTGCACGAACACTGGGTTTGGAGCCAGAGGACTTGAATTCTATTCTAGACTCTGCCTCAGTTTCATAAGAGCATAGATTTAGAGCTAGAAACTTAAAGCTCATCTATCATACATACACCCCATTTTACAGATGAAAAAACCAAGATCCAGGAAAGCTTAAGATTTAGGACCGAAAAATGACATTAGAGATCATCTAGTTCAATCTCTTTTTTACTGAGGGACAGAGATCACACCTGAAAATGAGAGGATTAAACTAGTTTATCTTTTGGGTTCTAAATCCTGTGCCTTCTTGGAGTACCACTGAAGTTCTAAGTCTATTTCTATATGGACAATTTGGCTAAGGGGTAACTCTTACCTTGGGGATAGTGGGACTTATTCCTACCTGTGCAATTACATCTCCTTCCATAAATCTTCTAGGACTTTGCTGCTTCATAGAGGGAGACTTCCAGTCCATTAAAGCCCCCAGGCTGGGGAGCTCTTTCCCCAAATTAACTTCTTTAACCAGCCTTGGCTCTGTCTCCCTGTGCATTCTGCAGTGTGTCCTTGTAATTTATCACCTCAGGCTGAGGGTCCTGTTCTGTGGAAGAGCTAATGTTCTTCTCTCCTCCACACTTCAATGGATCTCCCCAGTGTGGATATGCCTTCCCTCCAAGGGTGTAGATTGCAATCTACTCACATCCTCTCATCTTATTCAATTCTTGTCCTCATTGAACTGTAAATTCTCAACTGTAGATTGTCCCTATGACCAGGAATAGTGTTTTGTGCTTCTTTGATATATTTACCTTATAATAATAGTGTGCATGATGGTTGTAAGCTCCTTCAGGGCAGGGCTTGTCTTTAGCCTCTATTTGTAGCTCCAGCATTTAGCACAATGCCTGGCAATTAGTAGCTACTTAATAAATGTTTGGAGGTAGTTAGGGTAGCTCAGTGGATAGAGCACTGGGCCCTAGTCAGGAAGACCTGAGTTTAAATCTGGCCTCAGACACTTACTAGAAATGTGACCCTGGCAAGTCATTTAACCTCAGTTTGCCTTAATCCTCTGGACAAGGAAAAGGTAAACCACTCTAGTATCTTTACCAAGAAAACCCCATGGACAGTTTTAGTGTGTGATGGTCCACAGGGTCACAAAGAGTGAGACGTAACTGAACAACAAAATGTTGATTGATTGACTGATTAATTGATTGGTGGTCCCATTCCCCTCTAAGTCATGAGTATACATGCTAGAAGAAGCCACTGGGTTCATCTGGCTCTGCCCTTCCCTCCTCCCCTTTGGGACTATGAAGAGAAGTTTGGGAAAATCAGTCCAGCATCATTTGGGTGTCCTGGTCTAGCTGCCCCAGAGGACAGTGGGAGGCAGAAAGACAAACTGAAAAAAGTAAGAGTCTTTATGAGATCTGAAAGACTTAATGGGAGGTGCCAACAGAGCAAGAGGTCCACTGTCTGATGATGGGAAAGGGTCAAGGTCAGCAGGATAGTCTTCCAATGAATTGATCCAGAGCAAAAGAGGGCCTCATTGGAGCAGTCCAAGAAAGCATGAATCCTGCAGCTGCCTAAGGAGATGCATGGCAGTGGGACCAGAGCATAAAACAACAGAAGTTCTAGATTGCCTGGCAGTACTCTGCCCCTGGACATGAAAAAATTGGGACTCTGATGTAATTCTTCCATGGTCCAGCTGCTCAAGAATGAGCACCACATTTCAGAAAGAAGCGAAACAATGGAGACTAGGAGTAGAAGGAAGAGGGACAACTCTCCCAGTGACTGACTTGGCTGTGTTGTTAGTTGGGGTGCATAACTCCAAGGTTTGTTCCTCCCCTGAGGAGCTCTGTGTTTCATTGCTTTTCTTTTCTCCCTCCCCCACCCCCCAGGCAGCTCTCCTTCCAAAGGTGGTCTTGATGTAGGCTAAGGGGAGGACGTGGTCCTGTTCCTGCTGGCAGCAAAGGCATGAGGGGAAGGACCCACGATTTCTTCAGGATCACTCTCCCCATCTTGTGGACCTCTCCTTTATTCCTCAAAGAAGCCCACCCTCAGTCCCTTCTCTTCTCCTCCCCCTCCCACAGAGGGGATTAGTGAGTGAAATGGAGTGGTTAATGTGTTCGTCGTTCCAGAAGTGTTTGCATTTTAATAAATGGCCTAGTGTAAACTTCCCTAAGGATTTTGCCATACCTCGGGGCATTTGTCTTCCTATCTCTTCAAATTTCACCGGGCAGTAGAGAGCAATTTGGAACTCTCCCCCAAAGGCTATCAAACTATGCATACCCTTCGATCCAGCAATACCGCTGCTAGGTCTGTATCCCAAAGAGATTTTTTTTTTTAAGTGGGGAAAGACCTATCTGTGCAAAAATATTTATATCATCTTTTTTTGCGGTGGCAGAGTTAGAAATTGAGGGGATGTCCATCAACTGGGGAATGGCTGAACAAGTTGTAGTATATGAATGTAATGGAATATTAATGTGCTGTAAGAAATGATGAGCAGGCAAATTTCAGAAAAACTTGATTGGAAAGACTTACATGAACAGATGCAGAGTGAAGTGAGCAGAACCAGGAAAACATTGTACAAAGTAAGAGCAATATTGTATAGTGAAAAACTGTGAATGACTTAGCTATTCTCAGTAATACAATGATCCAAGACAATCCCAAAGGACTCATGATGGAAAAATGCTATCTGCTCCTAGAGAAAGAACAAACTGAAGCATACTATTTTTCACTTTCTTTCTTTTTTCCTTTTTTGGTTTGAGTTTTACTCTACAAAATGACTAATATGGAATATGTTTTATATGATAACACATGTATAACCTATATCAGATTGCTTAATGCCACAGGGAGGGAAGGAAAGGAAGGGATAGAATTTGGAGCTCGAAACTTAAAAAAAAAAGAATGTTAAAAATTGTTTTTATATGTAATTATAGAAAAAATAAAATATTATTTTAAAAAATTTTCACCAGACAGGCAGAGTCTTCTCTCCTGGATGGATGGTCTCAGCTTATTGGCTCAAGTCAACATTTGTGAAATCATAAGATTTGGAGCTGGAGGAAAGGTTCCTCTTATCCTCTCAATTTACAGATGAGAAGGCTCCAAGAAGTGAAGGGACTTATCCAAAGTCACGCAGCTTTTAAGTCTCAGCACTTCTGTGTCTTCTGGTTCCAAATACAATTCTCCTTTTGCTCCATCAGGATGCTGTGTATTTTGGAATGTTTCCCATTTTGTATAGATCTAGGCACTGGGAATAAACAGACTAAAGGGAGGATAGCTCCTGCCCTCAAGGAGAATCCAGTCTGTCTGGGGAGATGATGATGACAATGACATAATAATATGAGTGTTTAGATTTTATAAAAATGTATGTGTTCATTTTCTATATCACTTTAAAGTTCACAAAGCACTTTTTATATGGTAACTCATTTGATCCTCACAAAAACCCTTATTATTTTCCCCATTTTACAGATGAGCAAACTGAGTCACAAAGAGGTTAAGGGCCTTGCTCAGGGTCACATAGACAGTGTCTGAGACAGCATTTGAATTCAGGTCTTCCTAACTCCAAGAGTCTTTCAGGCTCTGTTACTGTACTGCCTAGCTGCCTAGATAGGTTTCTAAATAGGAATAGGTATAGAGAGAGGAACTGGATCTATGGTTTCAGCTGGAATAAGGAAATCCCTAGGGAGGAAACTCTCTCTGCTCCTCTATTCTTAAAGGGTTGCCTAGAGCTTAAAGAGCATTTTCTTAGGGTCACATGGCTAGTATGGGTTGAGGGCAAGATTTGAACCCAGGGCTTCCCAGCTGCAAGGCCTGCTTTCTTTCCACTATGTCCTTCTGCCTCTCCTATATAACTGTGGCTCTTTCCCTCCCAGCTTTATTTACTTGTTTTTTATTTTGCTCATTAAAGAGGCCATTCCCTAATTACTTCTTAAAGAGGCCTATTCACTCAATGGGCATTACCTCACTCTAAGTGAGTACCTGAAGAGGCCAAGGTCTCCCTTTGAATCCTGGGCCTTCTTCAAATCATCCTGATGAAGATCTGGTCATGGGATTCAGATGACTCTGGAGGAGAAGTGAGGCTGGTGGCCTCGCACAGCCCTTCCTCACTCAAAACAAAGTCAAGTGCAAGTCATGTCATCATTTCTTTGATGTCATGGTCTTCTTCAGCAACAAAGGATATACCCAATAGAAATAAGGTGACTGGGAGTATAAGGGAAGGCATTAACAACTGAGGTGATCAGGAAAGGCCTCACGTAGAAGGTGGTGCTTGAGCTGAGCCTTAAAGGAAGCCAGGGATTCTGAGAGACAGAAGTAACGAGGTTGGATGTTCCAGGAATGGTAGATGCTGAGATAAGGAGTGGAGTGCTCCATGTCCCTGCTAGTATAGCAGGACAATTCCACTTTAGCTGGATAACAGTTTATGTGGGAAAGAAAAGCACAGTCTATAGAGATTCCCTGAGAACCTATCTGCTCCACAGAGCCTTCACAAGGGTATTTTAGAACAGAAAGTATTTTTTTCATTCACTCACATATACACTAAGGACTGAGGCCTTCTGCTTCCAGCCTGTGCCCATCCAGAATAGGTGGCAGAGAAACCAGGACAAGGCCCATGATAGTGGCCAGTCATTGGCTGCCTTTCTCTGGCTCCTTTCCTAGCTCTAATGAGATTTGCAGTTGGGTTATCCTAGAAAGACCCCAATGAGAAGGAAGAATCCGGAAGGGTCCATGGGATGAAAGGCAAGCACCTTAGGTGATGAACAGAAGCCATGGGGTGCCCCAGACACCAGCCTCACTGGCCAAAACCAACAGTGTGTTTTGGGAATGAGTTTTCATTCCCTCTCCCCTCTGCCAATACTTTGTTCTTGCCTGTGCCCCATAGGAGGGTAGAAAATTCTAAGTGCTCTCCCTCTGCCTCAGCACTGGTCAGCTGAGGTCATTAGCTAGAGACAGAGGCTGAAATCTGGGCCATTCACTTGGAAACACATTGGGCCCAGAGCCAGCCCCAGGCCTGGCTGCTACCTTCAGCTTCTCAATCTCCCTCTCTCCTTTCAGTCCTCCCATAAACCTTTTCCCCATTTCCTATCCCCAGATTCCCTCAGAAGCTGTGGAAATGATAGTGTCCAATTTAAAAATAAAGTGAAATGCTAATGCCTACGAAATACCCCCCTTTCACACTGTGAAGGCTGGATCTAGTTTAAAGAAAGCAAAGAAGGGAAGAGAGAATGTGGGTCACAGACCCAGCAGCCCAGAACCTCTCCTTTTGGCTGCTAGGTTAGGAATGAGGGGTGAGTATGGGTACCCCTCCTTGCCCTACAGAGCATCTGTCTCCACTATGGGCTTTACAGAAGTATGAGTCTCTTCTGTGAAGGGTGTAAGTCTCTCTGGTGAGTTTGGAAGGATTTGAGTCCCTTCTGTGACATCTGGAATGTTGTGCTTCTCATATGTGGATAGAAAGGGTATAAGGCTCTCCTGAGAATTTTGGAAGGATATTAAGTGTCTCCTGTGAGAGTGGAAAGGGAGAGACACTCCTGTGAAGAGAAAAAGAACTGGAGTCCTCCCCCTCCCCCTCCCCCAGTGAGAGATACCTCTGTGAGGTTGAGAAGGATGTGAGTCTCTCCTGTGAGGTTTTGAAGTATTTGGGGCTCTCATTTAAGACTGATCAGGGTGTGTGCGGTGCGTGGAGGTCAATGTACCTCTTAGAACATTTTCTGCCCCTCTGGCACTGGTGCTAATCTCTCACACTTTCCCATCAGAGACAGATTCAGAAGTTGGGTGTGGTTTACCTTGGTGGCTATATCTAACATCTTCCAGGCCTTACACACCACTGAAATGGGAGGGGAATAGGTTGGAGGAGAGCCTTAGAGGTGAGTGTGAGTCTGATTAGCTGGCAGTTCTCCTGGGAGGCTGGAAGCAGGCTGGGAGCCCTGCCAGGGTTGGGGTGGGGGCTGGTCTTTTTTCATACTGATGAATAGTTAAAAGGCAATTACAATGCTAATTTGCTGTGTTAATGTGTACTGAGGAGCCAGTGGGCTGCTGTCAGAAGCCTGGGTGGTGAAATGAAAGTTCCCTATCCCTGGAGGGTCCTCAGTCTTTGAAAAAGAGACAGAGGGAGGGAGGGAAGAGGACAAAAAGGAAAAGGAGCCAATGATTGTCTGAGGCCTCGGAGGACCCTCAGTCTAGGGTCTGCTTGAGAGCTCATTCTCTAATGTGAGAAAGTGGGTTTGGCCCCCAAATGTTTTGTTTAGTGACTTTCAGAAGAAGGAGGGAGAGGCAGCTTCAGTCACCAAGGGGGAACCCCAAAAGGCTGGAATTGGGCTGGTGGTGGATTGGAGACGAGTTTCATTCCTGTGGAGAAGGCAAGCCTTCTTACAAGCTTGGAGGCTTTCCTCTGAGTGCTTTCCTTCCTGCAGATCCATTCTCAGCACCTGACTGACAGACAGACAGGCTAACTGGTTGTTTTTCCTGCAGCCTAAAGGGCACAAGTGGTCAAGAGCCTATGATCACCAATTTGCAGCTAAAAGGAGTCTTTTGGGACTCTAGACCAACCCTCTCATTTCAAAGAGCATCAATTGGAAAAAAATGTAACTGGGTCTAAATTTTGACCCCTTGAATAGGTCATTTATTTGAACTCTAAGTCTCATTTTCCTGTCAAGTGGGATTATAATTACCTTGTTTACATCACAGGTGTGTGTGTGTGTGTGTGTGTGTGTGTGTGTGTGTGTGTAAAAATCCTGTATTCATGTTAGATCTAAAACAAAAGATCACTTCTGTGCCCTCCAAACAGCACAATATTTGACATATAGTAGGTCCTATGTCAATACTTACTGAATAAATGAAAATTCTTCCACCTTTAAGGCCTTCCTCTCCCTGCCCACCCTCGAGGAGGGGACTTGTGAGCCTCTTCACTCGTTCAGCTTTTTAGCTGATCGGACAAAAGATACAAAACCCTAGATTCAGCTCCAGGGCTGATATTTGGGAACAGTGAGTACCAGCCTAGAACCATTCAGAAACATAATTCATTTGATTTCTCTGTCCTTCCTTAGACCGATAAACTCTCTCTTTTTCAAATGCTATTTTTTATTCTAAATTAAATGAATACCAAAGAAAGAGATCATGTTCCATTTACAAAGTAGAACAGAAAAAAATATTTTCTGGGAAACAGGTAATCTCTAGTATATGCTGCTTGCTTTTAAAAAAGGGTACATAATAAATTTAACATAGTGCTTTCAAAGATATCCTGTTTCTCTGTGTTACCTTCCAAATTTCATTCTGTTCCTTTCTGTGTGTAACCCAGGCCTCATAGCCCATTGATATGGGATTTTGTGCCCACTGGTGGTGGAGATCAATGCTCCAGTTGGAGAAGAGTCGATGAATGCTTGAGAGAAGGGAAGTCTGGTTTTCTGGCTTCCTGCTTCAAAAGACAAGACATGCCCTTCTAACCTCTCTCTTCAGGTCACCCGAAAAGGAAAACTCTGGGGAGAGGCTGACATTAGAGGAACTGGCAATCTCCATCACATCCCTATTAATAGCTTGCCACGCTAGAGACATCATGGAATTTTCCCTTGGGGTGAGATCTAGGACTCTCTTGGTTGAGCTGAGTTGCCATACTCCCAAAGGGAGAGTTTATTCACTTGTGTATTGTCTCATATGTATACTTTCTCTGATTTTCCTCTGCTCTCTGTTTTGGTAAATGGGCTTATTTGCTATGTATGTTCACTATGGAACTGGCATTTGGTGGGAAGAGAGTTAAGCCTGGGATATATAATTTGGGACCATCCTTTCCCATTAAGAAATTATTAGAAACATACATTAAACCTAAAAATGTCTTCCTCCCAACTAATAATATTTAAGGGAGCAGATAGATATAATTCAATCCCAGTAACTCTCCATCTCTGAGGGGAGTAGAGGGGCCAGCCTCTGGCTCCAACCTCCTGCTTTCCCTCCTGGCAGAAATCTGAGTCTTTCTGGGAAAAGGTATGGGGGGGAGGTTTGATCAGAGAGGGGAGGTGTTGGAAATATCTATTTATCCTTTCCTCCCTTTGAGTCATTTATGTGGACATATATAACCTACATGGCTAAAAACCACAACAGCACCCAAACATATCCCATACATGTGCAATTAAAAAGTTACTTCAATATCCTCACTTTTCCTTCCTTTCCTCTTTTTTTATCACCACTATAACTAGCTTCATGGACAACTAGGTGGCACAGTAGATATAGCACTGGCCCTGGAGTCAGGAGGACTTAAGTTCAAATCCAGCCTCAAATATTTACTAGCTGTGTGACCCTGGGCAAATCATTTAACCCTGCTTGCCTCAATTTTCTCATCTGTAAAATGAGCTGGAGAAGAAAATGGCAAACAACTCCAGTATCTTTGCCAAGAAAACCCCAAATTGGGTCACAAAGTGGTGTACACAACTGAACAACCACAAATTACTAGCTCCCCTTTCCCCAAAATCTGTCCCCCCTTTAAAAAAGGCAATTCTTGTAACAAATAAGCATAGTCAAGCAAACAAATCGACACATTTGCCATGTCCGAAAGTATGCATCTCATTTTGCACCATGAGTTCATCACCTCTCTGCCAGGATGGAGTAGCATGCTCCATCATCATTTCTCTAGAGCAGTAGTGCCAAACTCAGATGAGAACAGGGGCCACTAAACCATGCAAGGAGGATCCCTTTGGGCAGCATATCAAGTTAGAAAATCACAAATTAACATTAGTTATGGTGTACTGTATTTTTATTTATTTAATTAAATATTTCTCTATTCCATTTTAATCTGGTTCAGACCCACGCAGGGGTGTTGCCAGATCCAATGCTTGGCCCACATGCTCAACACTTTGCCCTAGATCATAAACTCTCTTTCAAGGCATCATCAAACCCTCAACCTTCCTCTCCCAAGTTCAGGATCCGTGATTTCCCAAATCCATCTTCCAAATAAGCAGGGCCTGGGACAGGCACTATCTTTACAGTAGTTATAGTTCAGATAGTCAGGAAAGGAAGCTTCAAAGATGACCAGAGGTTTAGAGTCCAAGGACCTGGAGTTGGGCCAGGTTCAAGAAGGTACCTCACTGACTAACAACAGGCCTTGTCATTGAATGAAAAACATCTATTATTTACCAAGCACTGTCCAAAGAGCTAGGTATACAAATACAAAATGAAACAACCTTCTGTCTTCAAGGGACTTACATTTTAATAGAAGAAAGCACTCATTAGGGAGTGGAAGCCAGGGAAGGATAATATTTTGGTCTGGGAAATCATAGGCATGGAGATAAAAGGGAGACAATTGGCATACTTTTTCCAGAAGTCATGATAGTATTAATTTAATTAAGACTCATGGAACAAGAGATAGAAATAAGAAAGCAGGAGATAATGAGGCCAGTGTGGAAGCAGAAGGAATGGTGTTGATGGTCCTAATTTGGCTCAGGTAGTCTGCTAGAAGGACGGAATGTAAAAAATGGTGCCCTGCCTGGTAGTATGCACCTATAATCCATCACACTAGGAAGACAGAGACTGGTAGATCAGTTGAGTGACTATAGTGAGCTAAAGCTTATAGGGTATCTGCAATAAACCCAACACCAATATGGTGAGCTCATGGTAGGGGCAGGAACAAGGCTACCTGTGAAAGGACAAGCCAGATAAAGTTGGAGGCAGGGACTGCTTAGTCTTCTGAGATGATCAGCACTTTTAGCTTGGACATGGTAGAGAGACCCAGTCTCAAATAAAAAAAAAAAAAACAAAACAGTAAAGCATGGTCTGATCTAGGATAACCAGATATAATGGGCCATGAAAGTTTACATCCACTTACTAAGGATACAGCTTGGCCCCAGGGCAGAAGTTCCAAAACTGAGTGACTTAAGTCTTGGAAGGTCTGGTCTCTGGTCTCTGGAAGTCTTATGGTCCATGTCTGGAAGATGCCTTCCCTTTTGGGAAGGAGAGTCTCCTGACACTGAGACATTAGAATATTATTTCCTTTTGAAAGGGAAATATTTCTTTCTTTGTACTTATGTCCCCAGAGTCTAGCAGTTTCTGGCACATGTTGTTGTTGAATCATTTCAATTGTGTCCTACTCTCTGTGACCCCATTTGGGGTTTTCTTGGCAAAGATACTAGAGTGATTTGCCATTTCCCTCTCCAGCTCATTTTACAGGTGAGGAAACTGAGACAAACAGAGTGAAGTGACTTGTCCAGGATCACACAGCTAATGAGTGTCTGAGGTCATATTTGAACTCAGGTCCTCCTGACTCCAGGGCCAGTGCTCTATCCATTGCACCATCTAGCTGCCCTGCCTGGCACACAGTAAGCATTAATAAATATTTGTTGAGTAATGAACAACCAATTCCAGAGGGCTGATGCTGAAGCATGATACCCACCTACTGACAGAGAAGTGATAGCGTCAAGATGCAGAATGAGATATTCATTTTTGGATACAGCCAATATGGGAATTTATTTTTGCTTGACTTTACATATTTGTTACAAGGCTTTTGTTTTTCTTTTTCTTTTCCAATGTGGGGGGGAGGGGAAGAAAATAAATTTTTTGTTCATTGAAAAAATAAATTAAATGACAAATAAATAAATAATTGTTGAATGACTGGCTCCTACTCCTCCAAGAAAAAAAAAATGACGCTGTCTAGGTCCCCAATCCCTTCCCAAGCCTTCCAAGAATAAAAGGAGGTTGTGCTCCATCCTTGGTTCAAAGTAAGTCAATTAGAGTTTCAAGAGAGTAGTTTGATCTGGATTCTCTTTTCTTCCTTCCTTCTCTGTGGGTCAAATTCAATAATATATGTAAAGCACTCTGTAAACCTTAAAGTGTTATATAAATGTCAGCTGTTATTATTATCTTCCATGCCTTGTCAAGAGAAGGATTAGACATGTCCTATTTGGCCCCAGAGGACAGAATTGGCCATAACTGGTTGGAAGGGGGAGAGAGGCAGACTTGAGGAAAAATTTCCTCATGATGAGAGCTGTCCAAAAGTGGGAGGTCGTGAGTTCCCCATGTTGAAGGTTTTAGAGTAGAGCCTGAAATATTGCTTATGGGGATTTTGTAGAGGGGATTCCTCTTCACATATGCCTTGAACTAGATGACATTCCGAGGTCCCTTCATGTGTTCTTCTGTGATTCTGAGAGACAGAGACTGGGAGAGGCTAAAAATAACAGTCTGGGTTTGCCTAGATGGCCCCCACTCCTCACAATCAGGATAGAAGCCTGGAGATGTTAGACTGCCAAGGGTCCCTTTCCATTTCATTGGCGCTAAATTGAAGAAATGATGTGGTTGGGGTTTTTTTTTTGGGAAAGCTGGAGCTGGAGACCAATCTGGGTTGCTATGCAACCGGCGCCTGTGCCCAGCTGATAACACTGGAGGCATTATTTGTCCACATCACTGCACAGGCTCAGGCTGAAACAGGGCTAATGAAGCTTTCAGCCATCGAGGCTTGGCCTCCGACAGCTCCTCAGGGTCACTTTTGCCTGGCGGGGATGGATGAGGATGTGACACCCCCTCCCCATTCTCTATCCCATTCTGGCCAAAGATTCTATACCACTTCGGGCCAGGGAATCCAATAGGTAGTGACAAACAAGCAGAATCATCAGAGTGTCACCTGCATGTCTGACCATGTTGTCAGCTTATCAAACTCATGCCCAGTCCCCAGAGTCCTGGCAGGGAGAGAGAAAGGGTTTCTGGAACTCAGAGATGCTGCTCCCAGTTCTGGGGAAGCTGCCGAATCTGGTCTGTGGTGTAGGCAGGACTAATATGTGAACTGGAACAGGTAGGGATGAGGTGGGAGAGTCCTGTAGCTGAAAGATCACTGGATTTGAAATCTGAACCCATGTGTGACCTTGGGCCAGTCACTTCCCCTCTTAAAAGGATTGACAATATAATCTTAAAGGTTTTTTCTAGCTATAAACCCTTTGATCACCTGCTATTGATAGAGTGCTGGTTTCAAACAAATACCAGGATCCTTAATCTGTTTTGTGTCATGAAACCCTTGGGCAGTCTGGTGAAGTCTACTGACCCCTACCCAGAATCTCATTTTGTTGCCTATATTCATAATTAAAGGAAAAGTCAAATAAAAACAGCAATAGCTAGCATTTATATAACACTTCATGGTTTGCAAATTTTCAGAGGTTAATGAAAATAAAGATGTAATTTTTTTTTTCCTGTCTAAGTTTACAGATTCCCTGAAATCTCTCCATAGACCCCTTAGGTTTCCAGAAGCTATAGACTAGTAGTCACTGAGGTAGAGAGGGCCCATGTGACAGGGTGTGATGGAGAAAGCACAGGACACAGGGCCTGGAGATCTGTGTTCTAGTTGGGGCTATCTCACAGTTTTTCCATCTGCAAAATGGCATGGATGACAGCTGCCCTGCCTGTCTCCCAGGGGCTCTGTGGGGATCCAGTGAGGGAGTAAGTGCGAGCACAGTAGTAGGAATGACCATAGTAATGGAAGGGTTCTGACCATCACTGACTTGCCTAGAGCGACCTCACACTAGCTCCCTTCATACATTCGGTATGCCAGCTGGACTGGACTACTTTGCATCCCAGTTAGGCATTTAGGGCTGTGAGATTTGGAGTCCAAGTTTTGAATCCTGGTTCTGTCTTGCTCTTTGTATGACCTTGGGCAAATTGCTTACTTTTTCCCCAGCCTCAGGCTCCTCAACTGTAAAATCAGGGGGTTGTACTCCAGGCTCTCAGAGGCTTCTTCTAGCTCTAAATCTATGACCTATGATCCCATCCCTTTCTCCATTTAAAAGTTGAGACCCAGACTCCATTTAAAAGTTGCAAACCCAGAAAGGCTCAATGACTTACTTGCTCAAGGTCACCAAAGGAGTTACCAAGCTACCCTCTCCCATCTCCAGACCTTTGCTTGTGTTGTCTCTTCCAACCACAAAGGATGGGATGAGTGAAGGCCCAAAGCTGGGAACAAGGAGAATAAGAACAGAAGGTCAAGAAAGAGGAAGAGATGATGGAAATAATGGGGAGAAATATGAGAGAAGGTTGAAACGGTGAGGTAGTGGATAGTTATTGTTTAGTCATTTCAGTTGCATCTGACTCTTTGTGACCCCTTTTGGGATTTTGTTGGCAAAGCTACTGGAGTGGTTTGCCATTTCCCTCTTCAACTTAGTTTACAAATGAGGAAGCTGAGGCAAACAAGGTTAAGTGACTTGCTCAGGGTCACACAGCTGGAAGTGTCTGAAGTCAAATTTGAATTCAGGAAGATGCGTTTTCCTGACTCCAGGCTCTACATTCTAAACTCTGTGCTCCCTAATTGACCATAAGAGATTAGGTAAATTACTAGTGTATTATTGTATATGACATATGGAACAGAGCACCAGACTTGGTGCCAGGAAGACCCAAGTTCAAATTTGACCACTTTCTACCTGAGTACAGGCAAGTCTCTTAAACTCCCTCAACTTCATTTTTTTATCTGCAAGATGCAGACAATAATTTCACTTACTTTACAAGATTCTTGTGTGACGGAGATAAAACATGGAAAGTGCTTTGTAACCCTTAAACTGCTGTGTACATGTGAGCTACTATTATTATTATCACTATCGTGTCAGATTGTAGAAGGCCTTGAATGTAAGGAGCAGTCATTTAGATTATATCCTCTCAGCACTAGGGAACCAGTGAAGGTTTTTGAGAAGAGGGCAGTGAACAAAGGAGAACGCTAATTTGTAAACCGAGGGCTCTCTCATGCAAAGAGGGGCCCCGTGGCCCTGTCTCAGTGCCAGTTCATGCCGTTCTTCACCCTACCTCAGACAAGCTCCTCACTACTTTCCACATTGTCCATTCACCCTCAGAGGCAACCAGAGCATCTCCAAGAGTGATTGATTTGTTAATTATGGTAATTTTACCTTAAAAACAGGCAGCTGGGTGCTCATCAGGCTGCAAATACAGCATGGGATAAGTGCTTCTTGCTGTTGGCCTCTTGCCAGCTAAATGACAGGGGTAATAACAAGTGTCTCATAACATACTCCACCCAGCACAGCTACCAAGCAAGTGCTGAAGATGGGGGACAATTAGGGAAGCCCCCTGGCAACGTCTGCTCTGTCATTGTCCTGCAGAAAAATTGCAGAGATGTTTGTCAACCATCTCTCCAGGTTTGTCACAGTCTAATGATTCTTTTCAGAGGTCTTCTGTCCCTTAGGAACTGGGTGGGGAGCCCACTGGTCAGGAGACAAGAGAGCCTCCAGGTGTGAGAACTCTGCTCTAGCTATCCGTTCCCTCTTACCCAGGGATCATCTCTGCCAATCTATACCTGAACAGGAATCACCTGGTCAGCCACCCTCTCATGACTATCCCTAATAATGGAGAACTCACTACCACTGAGGCAGCCCATTCCACTGCTGAATCCCAGGGATATTTCCCTTCCTCAGGTCACTGCACCTGTCATCAGGATGGAAGTTTTAGGTCTGCAGGTCCCAGAAGATGTTTTACTCTCTTACCCCTACGTTTGCCCCAAGAACTACCCCTGCCCCTGCTAAGAGCAGCCATGCTCTGGGCCTAGCCTTGTTATCCTCATCCCTCCAGGCCCTCTCAGTTCTCAGGCTTCCCCCACACTTGCCAAGGCAGGACTGGCCTAAGTGGCAGGTCCATGGTAGAACTTGGGCTGGCTTGGGTTTTATCTCCTTCCCAGAGCTGGCCCAGGCTTGACCCTAATCCTCACTAGGCCCAGGCAGGGGAAATGGGGTCCACTGTTCCAGAGTAGGGAGGGGTGGAGTGTTGGACCTGTTATCTCCTCAATGAGAACTAGTTGAAGAAAGATTCAGACCTGGTCATTAGATTGGACTGAGGCATGAAAGGGATTCCAACATTTTAGAAAGATATTCAGATGTTTGACAAGAAACAAAAAAAGGTTGGAGTTGGGGCGGGGGGTGGGACAGGAGGGGATGGTTGTCCTAAGATTTTTGTCAGAAAATTACCAAAAAATGTAAATACTCTAAATGACAGCTAGCATTTATATAGTGTTTGAAAGGTTTACAAGACATTTTATCAATACTATCTCATATTCTCACAACCCTGGGAGGTAGATACAACTATTATCCCTATTTTACAGATGAAGAAACAGTGGCGGACAGTAGTTAAGTGGCTTGAAGGACATTACCCAGCTAGTAAGTGTCTAAGACCATGATTGAACTCAGGTCTTCTTGACCCCAGATCCAGTACTCTATCCACTGTGCCACCTAGCTGTCTCTTCCCTAAATACCTCATGTTTCAAGGAATCCCATTAACTGGAGGCTCATCTATTCCGTTTCCTCTTGAAAATCAAAGCATATCATTGTATGTGTGATCCCATACAAGTCATTTAACCCTGTGAGGTTCAGTGTGAGGGATGTGCAAGAGCCAGCTCTTGGAGATCTGCTTCTTAAATTTTCAGAGTGAGCATTTACAACTCAAAAGTCACAAAAGCTAAAAATAATTGTTTTAATGTTGTCTAGACTTAAGAAGGGGCAGCTAGGTGGCACCATAGTGCACAGTGTCAGGCCTGGAGTCAGGAAAACTCATCTCCCTGAGTTCAAATTTGGCCTCAGATACTTATTAGCTATGTGACCCTGGGCAAGTCACTTAGTTCTGTTTTCCTCAGTTTCATCATCTCAGCTGGAGAAGTAAATGGCAAACCACTCCAGAATCTTTGCCAAGAAAACCCCAAATCAGGTCACAGAGTCAGACATGCCTGAAATGACTGAACAATGAGATTTAAGAAAGTGACAGAGAAAATGTTAATGAGGAAGATTCAACTTAAAAGTGTGTTGTGTGTACCTTCCCTGCCCCACTCTATCCCAAGCCAGTTGTTAAACATTTACTAGCACATGTCCTGATTCCTATAATGGGATGCTACTTACCTTATAGGGTAAGGAAAACACTTTGTAAACATAAAAGCACTATAGACATGTGCACTAATATGTCTTTATTAATATATATAACTGTATATATAATAATATATCTTTATTATTACTTGCATTTCTGATGCTGATAAACATTAGACCATCTAGTCCACTTTCATTAGAGTACATGGAGTGCTAAGCTTGCTCCCTGGCCACTTCTGAGGAAGCACATTCAGCTCTGAAGGACTTGACACTTTGGGACAAAACAGCAAACATTGTGTGGTCCCTTGGTTTCCCAAGAGTGTCAGGAGATTAAATGTTCAGTTTTCTCCCTCTCTTCCTTCCTCTTTCTGGAATGTGTGGCATCATGTAATTTTGAGACTTCCTGTTGGGTAGACTGAGGGTGAGGAGAGGGTGCCCTTCCCCACCCTGGCAGAATAGTAGCTTGAGCACATGGCAGCATGTACGTGCCCTGTGTAGGTGAGTCTGAACCTAAGTCTTGGGCCCCTGGCTGCCTCTTCCACAGCCTGAGCATTAGTGACCAAACATTGATCCTGAGATGGACATAATCCAGTCATGGAAGACGCCTATTGAGTATGGAAGGTTGCGAATCCCTGGATCTGTCTGGCAGAGTTGACTGAAGTAGGAGTATTTTGCAAATGTACTCTTCTTGGAGAAGATGCCTATAGACAGGAGGAAGAGCCGTAAGCCCTTGTCTGCCTTGTCAGAAGACACGCAGACCTTATAGGAGTTGTGCGAACTAAGTGGAGCCAAGGTGAAGGTGAAATGTCAGTTTAGCAGTCTTGTTTTTATATTTTCAATATCAAGGAGAATAGAAGAGTTAGAAGTTATTGATGGTTTTTTAAGTCTTTGTCAACATGTGCTCATGAATCTTTTTGTTTAGCATATTTTTGTGTGTGGAGGAAATAAATATTTGTTCTACAATTGATTTACATTATACAGTGAGGAACTTTCAATTTTGGGGGAGACCCTAGACCCTAGACCCAAATGTAAACTTTAAATGATTTTTCCTGGTGTTCTGATGAGGAGGTAAAGACTCAGAAGGTTCCAGAAAGAGCCTGGTCCCTCTCTTTAGGGGACCAACTTCCTCTACGACTGAATTTGTTCTGTGTGCATGATATCAGAGCTGAGAAGGAACCCTTAATGGGAAAGGGAACAGGCAAGCACCCCAGCTCCCTTTGCCCAGCAGCAGTCTGTTGTTGTGGCATATTATTCTATTTTATCCTCATAAACACTCAGGATGGAACAAGGTGTCAGATCTTATTACCATTTTAGAGGTAGAGAGATTGAAGCATAGGAATATAGAAAATTGTTATACATAGAAAATACAGAAAAAGTTATGTGGAAGCAAAGAAGGAAGGAAGGAAGGAAAGGAGAAAGGGAGGGAGGGAATTATTATTTACTGTGTTCCAGACACTGTGCTAAATTCTGAGAACACATATATAAAAGTGAACTAGCTCTTAACCTCAAAGAGTTTATAGTGTAATGGGGGGAAAAATAGAGAGAGAGGAGTGGTGGCCAAGGAAGGATATCTTGATTTAGGAAGTCCCAGGGATGGTGAGTGGAGCAACAGAGCAATTAATTCACTCATCCTTCATTCCTTACTTTCTCACTTCTCTCCCCCCATCCCATACCTAATCTGTTGCCAAACCCTGTTTATTCCACCTTTGTATCATGCCTTGTGTACAGTCCCTTCTCTCATCACCTGACCAATAGACCACTTAATAGTCTACTGGTTGGTTTCCCTGATAAAAATCTCTCCCAATTCTAGTACATTCTCTACTCAACTGTCAAAATGATCTTCCTATAGCACAGTCTGACCATGTTAACTCCTCTAGCCCCAATTCAATAAATTCTGCTGACTTCCATAGCCTTCAGAATCAAATATAAAATCATCTTCTCAGTTTTTAAAGCCTTTCATAACTTAGCCCCTTCCTTTCCAGTCTATTTGCACCTTACTTCCCTCCCACCACTCTGCAATCCATTCTCACTGGCCTCCTTGCTGCTCCGCCTGCTCAACACTCCAAGTTAATGCATTTTCACAGGCTGTCCTCGAGCCTGAACTTTCTCCTTCCTCACCTCTTGGCTTCCTTAAAGTCTCAGCTAAAATTTCTACCATTTACAAAAGGTCTTTCTAGGTCCTGTATGCTAGTGTCTCCGTTGTGAGATTATGTCCAGTTTATTCTGTATGTACCTTGTTTATACATAATTTTTGGCATGTTGTCTTCCCATCCCTCCCACCTCCTTCGAACTGCACTAAGATCTCCTTGATGGCTGGAACTGTTTTTGCCCTCCTTTGCATTTCAAGTATTTAGCACAGTGCCTGGTACAGAGCAGGTGCTTAGTAAAAGCTGGCTGACTTGACTTGACAAAGTGAGGATGTGGGAATAGGAATGAGGTTCTTGATTCCCAGACAAAAACCTTCCTCATGGAAGCGCAAGACATGATTTGAACTTTTCCATGGTTGCTTTCCCACATGGCTACCTGTAGAGATCGTTTTATCCTCTGGAATTTACCTTTTGCCCTCCAGTCATTATCTTCCCTATAAAGTATTTGAGTTTGAATTCTTGCCACTTACTGTGGCTTCTCTCTGAGCTTTAGTTTCCTGTTTTATAAGATGAAAGGGTTGGATTCTGTAAGATCCCTTCTAGCTCTAAAGCCTGTGAATCTATCACCTCAGGAAATGCTCTCCTGGATCTCAGATTAGCCATTTTAATTTTAGCTTTGACTCTTGAAGCAATGAGACCACATAGATTTAGAGCAGAAAGGGATCTCAGAAGCCATCTAATCCAACCTCTTCACCTTACAGGTGAGAAAACTGATCCTCAGAGAGGTTGAATGATTTGCCCAAAGTCATATAGATCATAAAGTGTCAAAACTGAGACTTGAATCCAGACTCCAAATCTAGTGCTCTTCCCTTTGTGTGATGCTATGTTAAATTAAAAAAAAAAAAGACCAAATGACCCTAAACCCAAGCTCAAATGGGCAGGATAGCCCCTCCAAGAAAATTGACATAAGGACCAAGGGCCAAGAGAGGGGAGGGGGTGGAGAAGATCCAAAGCCTGCCCATTCTGACTGCTGACTGGGAACTTGCCTGGCTCCCTGCAGACAGGCTGATGGTGTGATGATCAATCACCAAGCAGTCCAAAGGGACTGAGAGAGATGAGTGCCATGATAATGCAGAAGATAAATGGAGGGACTGAAATTTGATTAAACTGGTATCTTCCTTCAGATGATCTCTGAGAAAAGCTGGAAAGACAAAACTGCCAGGAAATTCCTCATCTGTGGCAGAGACATTGAGCCAAGGCTGTAGCAAAAGGCTTTTCTCCCCAAAGAAGCCTCCGAGACAGCAACACCATCTCTCTTCTATGTGAAGAGTCAGGACCATGGACAGAAACCCAGTTCCACCAGTGACTGAAAGTTGTTTAACTTCTCAGTCAGTCAATCAATCAATCAATCAACAGGTACTTATTAATTAATTAATTGCTTACTATGTGTTAGGTAATGGAGATAAAAACACCAAGAATGGAAAAATTTCTACTCAGAAAGAGTTTACATTAGAATAGAGGAGGCAAGGACATGTAAAAATATACACAGAAAAAATGTAAAGAGAATGTGTACAAATAAGTACAAGGTAGTTAAATATCAGGAAATTAGGGTAATGGGGAAAGATTTCATATAGAAATTGGTGCTTGAGCTGCATCTTGAACAGGGGTGGGCTGCTAACTATTTAACAACTAGCTGTCCACAAAAATACCCAGTGCACTTTCAAGTTTAATCTCATTATTAATATTTTCTTCATGACTTTCTTAAATAAACAATAAATCAAGACCTGATTTTGTAACATTTGTTGATTTGTGAGGTATATAATAAGCTCATAGTGGAAAGATAACAATCAATTGGGGGGGGTGGGAGTGGTGAGGCTCACAACTCAGCTCCAGCACACCAGTGATTTGAAGGAAGAGAGTGAATTGTATAAGGTGGAAGTAAAGACAAAAGGGCAGCTTCTGGGAAGCTATGTGGTGCAGAGGATAGAGTGCCAGGCCTAGAGTCAGGAAGATGATTTTTCCTGAGTTCAAATCTGGCCTCAGACATTTACTACCAGGGTGACCCTGGGCAAGTCACTTAACTCCATTTGCCTCAGTTCCTCATCTGTAAATGAGCCAAAGGAAATGGCAAACCACTCCAGTATCTTTGCCTAGAAAACCCCAAATAGGGTCACAAAGAGTTGGACATAACTGAAACAACTGAATAACAACAAACAAAGGGCATTCTAGTCATGGGGACAGACAATGTAAAGGCACAAAGATATGGTGTTATGTGAGCTAATATTTGTAAAGCACTTAGCACAGTGTCTGGCACATACTAGGTGTTTAATAAATGCTTGTTCCTTTCCAACCCCCAGCCCTCAGTGTGTGAGAAACATTGAATTTTGGAGTAGAAAAATGTCCTCATACCTCAGTTTCCCTCTCTCTAAAGTGGGGGTGATATTTGTCAGATATTATCCTATTCCCATGTTTCCCAGAGAATATGACTCTCTGCCACAAAGAAGAGCTGGCTGATTCCAGAAGAGATTTCTACCCAGGGAAAGAGTAACAGGTTGGAATCACTCAAAGAATTTTCAGCATTTCAGCCTTTAGTTCAGTTTCCCTCCTCATCACAACTTTCCTCACAGGCATTTAGGAAAAGAAAATTAAACAGATACAAATTCATCTCTCTACATTTCTCTTTCCTCCTATATGGAAAAGGTTTTGGTGAATAGGGATATGCCCCAAATATAGGCAGTCTCTCCAGGCCTGGATAACCCACAACCTGGATGGTTAACATTTGAATAGTCCACATGATAACAGTAGTATTCGGGACTTGGAGTCTGAAAGACCTAGGTTCAGATCTCACCTGTAATACTTATTGGATATATTACCACAGTCAAGTCACTTAACTGAGGCTCTGAGCCTCAGTTTCCACATTTGTGTAATGGAGATAACTATTCCTGTAGTATCTACCTCCCAGGGTTATATAAATGTCAGCTATTAGTATAAATAATCAATTGCTGGTGATGACCAATACTCATGACTTAGCTCTCCTGAGTACACCAAGGACCCAATATCAGATTAAAGGATTTAAAATCATTTCTCTGCAATGAAAACACTTCTCATGTTCTTTGGTGTCTGTGTGCTGAGAGGTCTGGAAACCACTACTGTTGCCACTAATTCAGTCATCCCAAGGCCTGCTCCTGGCTTGCCAGGGTTTGGTCTGCACTGGTGTGGACCTCACTCCTCTCTCACCCTGGTGCAATAGACCTTTCCTGACAACCTTCCAAGTTGTCTTGAGTTGCAAATTTGCTTCACTCCATATTTTTGTGGGTTCTGCTGCTCTAGAATTTGTTTAGAGTCATGTTTTAAAGGTATTCGGAAGAGTTTGGGGGAGAGCTCAGGCAAGTCCCTGCCTTTACTCTGCCATATTGGGCCCATTCTCCACTTCTCATGTTCTTGCTGCTGTTGGCAGATTCTTATAGATACATTGCACAATCTTCCCCACCAGACATATATGTAGGATGTACACATTACATATATATGAAGCCAAGATAGATATATGATGTATCACTTCCTTGATAGTAGGAGTTTTTTATTCCTTGCATTTGTAATCCCAGTGCCCAGCACTGTGCCTGGCAAATAGAAGGCACTTAACAATTGCTGTCAGTTAATTAATCGATACACACAGAGAAACAAACACATGGGTGTTCTTATTAGTATTTTTTTAAAAATATACTTACAAACGTATGCAGATCTTTCCATGGCTGTGCCATTAATATCACAATTTGGAGGAATGGTAATGTTTGGGACCAAACCTAACCACTTCACAGGTATTATCTTGAAGGTGACTAGATTAGCATAAAATGGCAAAGATACCTGAGCCACAACTTAACCAAGAGCAGGGTGAATGAAAGAGGAAAAAGAATGGCTGGGAAATCCAAGGATTATGTAACAGAGAGATGATGCATAGGTTAAAAAAAGGGGGGCCTAGTTTGGACTAATTCAGTGACCAATTTGGCAGGGGACTTATATAGAAGCTAATATAGAGGACTGTTGTCATGGTTCCCATCTAGGACCCACCTCTAGAATCCCTTACCAAATCCCTGAAGAGTGGTGTCAGTAGCTGTCTAGTAGATGACTCTTTTTGTGTCTGAAAAGACCTTAGACTAAAAGGGCCAGGGTCTCCCACTGCATCCTGGGCCATCTCCAGTCATCCTGATGAATATCTGGTTACTGGATCCAGAAGACTCTGGAGGAGAAAATGAGGCTGATGACCTCGCACAGCGCCCCCTCACTCAAATCAAAGTCAACTGCAAGGCATGTTATAATTTCCCTGGTGTCATGGTCCTCTTTGAAAATGAAGGAAAAAACACAACTTTTTTTCCTTCTTTTTAGGAGATACCAGAGAGAGACTTCCTGAGGAATTCCTTTGGGTCAACAAGTACCAGCATTTAGGTAAACACCTAAGAGTGGAGTTGGGAAGGGAGGTCATAGATGAGGGAATGTAGACCAAAGAGCTAGACTGGTAGCATAGTGACTACAAAGCACCAAGATCCAAGGGACTGAGAGAAATGAGAAACTCATTATTGATTTAAGGCTTCAGAACTAAGAAGCGAGGATCAGATTAGGAAGCTAAGATGCAGGGAGTGCCAGAGGGCTCATCATCTGTTTGACCCAATCAGATCCTCCAAAGTTCTTATCTTTTCTGCACTATATTTTTCCCCATCCCTGCCCAAAGTGGATGTGTCAGCATTCACAAAACTTCCTTCTGACTCAGCCACCACTGTTCGGCTGTGAGTTATAAGATTGCTACCTTCACTTAGTCATTGTATGGTACCAAATGTGATGCTAGGATGCACAATCCACTTACAGAGAGTAGTATCTGGGCTCTGCTTAAAAAATTAGATTTTTATTATAGTTCAAATCTAGACACTTATTAGCTGTGTGACCATGGGCAAGTCCCTTGACTCATTTGCCTTAGTTTTCTCATCTGTAAAATGGGAATAAATAATAGTACCTACCTCCCAGGGTTGTTGAGAGAATCAAATAAAATCAAATAAAATATCTATGAAGTGCTTAATGCAATGACTGGCCCATAGTAGGTTCTATATAAATATTAGCTATTCTTATTATCCCTCACTGTTAGGAGACATCCAGGATCTTAGCTCCTGATCACCTTCCCTATCCCTGCCAGAGGATGCTGATGTTGCAGTTTGGTCAGCATTCAGTAGGAGCCTGGCTCAGTCTAGAGTATCCTACTAATGAGAGTGGTCCTGTCAAAGTGACTTATTACCAAGGAGCTCTCCAGACCCTCCAATCATAGGTATCACTATTAAGTTCCACATCATTAACTCTTAGGGCCCAATCCCCAGTGCTCAACTGTAGAGAGCAGGATGCAACCTTGAGACTAAGGGGTATATCTTTCCCCCTTCTCTACCTCTATCTGGCTACCTAATAACCCATCCAACCCAACTCTTATCTTACTTACTTACATGCTGTTCTTAACTCATCACCGCGACTGGCAACCTTGAAACTATAAAGCCTTCAGCCTTAGTAGCTGGCAAGCCCAGGAAGCATACACTAGGATAAATTGAACAGCACCCAAGAAACCCTAGCAGCCTGGGAAGTTGCTTAGGTCCAAGGATGAGTCGAAGAGAACTGATGTATCCATGTGAAACTGGCATGGTGGAAAGCATGTTGGCCTGAAGAGTCAAGAGTCTGATTCTAACAGTTGTTGTTCAGCTGTTTGTCAGTCATGCCCAACTCTTCATGACCCTATTTGGGATTTTCTTGGCGGAGATACTAGAGAGTGCTTCCCCATTTCCTTCTCTAGATCATTTTACAAATTAAGAAACTGAGGCAAACAGGGTTAAGTGATTTGTCCAGGGTCACCCAGCTAGTGTCTGAAGCCAGAACTGAACTCAGGAAGAAGATGAACTCAGGAAGTCTTTCTGACTCCACGGTACCACTAACTAGCTATATATCCATGGGGTATTCATTTAATCTCTTTTAGCCTCTCAGTTTTCTCTTCTGTAAAATGGAGATAATATTCACAGTACTTGCCTCACAGCCTTGCTGTGAGGAAAATTCTTGGTGACCTTTAAATTGCTAGAGAAATGGAAGCTATTATTGAGTCTGCACGGAAGATAGTTTGACAAGACCACAGTCGTATTGGGACATCTAAGGCACAAACCCCATCTGGAAGTTCTCTCTCCATAGTCACTTCTATATCTGTGCACCACTTAACTATTTATGGAGTCTCATTTATTCAGCACATATTTATTAAGCGTCTACTTGTGTATAGAGTGCAGTGGCAAAGAGTGGAGGAAATACTGACATGAATTTTGTAGGATTAATGCTATGGAGGGACTGCGCTAACTCTGAGCCTAATTCCACATCCCCTCAACCCTAGACTAGGGAGTGTGTGTGTGTGTGCGTGCATGCATGCGTGCGTGCTTGTGATGCCCCAAGATGTTGGAGCAAATGTTTGTACACTTGTTCTTACTATATCTTTGAAGTAAATGTCCCATTGGACAAGCTAATACAATTATAAGTGGTTGAGCAGAACTCAGAAACTAGACACTGGACTCCTACAAATGAGAGGAACACAGCCAGTGAAGTTACAGCAGAGGGCAGAGAAGAGACTCTTAGATCCCTTTAGGTCCCCCAAGGACCTTGGAGAGAGTCAAATAAATAGGCTTGGCCCTGAGAGAGGGCACCAGAGCATCTTTTACCTTTATCTGTGTACATATCCATACCACCCAGTGCCTGGTAAAATGTAAACAAACTCTTTAAAGTAGTAACTCATGATTTGGTTTTTAAATTTTTTTATTTCCAGTGCCTAACACAATGCCTTGCACCTTTGTTGTTGTTCAGTCCTGTAAGAATTTATATGACTCCATGGACTTTGTCTTTGTGAAGATACTGGGGTGGTTTACTATTCCCTAGGAGTTTCCATTTTATAGATGAGGAACTGAGGGCAAATAAGGGTTAAGTGACTTGTTCAGGGTCACACAGCTAGTAAGTGCCTGAGGCCAGATTTGAACTCAGATCTTCCTGACTCCAGACCTAGTGCTCTATCCACTGAGCCACCCAGCTGCCCCAGTGTCTTGCACCTTGTAGGTGCTAAATAAATATTTGCTGAACTGAACTGAATCTGACCCAATTCCAAGAAACAGAAACCCAGAGAGGAAGGAAAATAAGCATTTATTAAGTGCCTACTAATGTGCCAGGCACTATGCTAAGTACTTTACAAATATCATCTCATTTGGGGCTGAATATCTGTCCAGGTTCACACACAGTAAGGCAGAGGCAGAATGAGAACTAGGTCTCCTGAGGTCTAGCTCAGTGTCCTTGCCACTACACACAATGACTGATAAACCTTAAACAGCATGGACGGGATAAGACTTTGGTGCTCCTCTTCGGAATTCACTCAGTTCTCTTAGGTGAAATGTGTTACTTAAATGCTTTAGTATAAATCAGTTGAATAGCATCAAAAAACATCTTTCATTCAAGCATATTGTGCTACCTCCTATGACAGAAGTGGGGACCTGCAGCCTCAAGGCTACATGTGGCCCTCTAGGTCCTCAAGTGCAGCCCTTTGACCAAATCCAAACTTCCCAGAACAAATGAAATTTGGATTTAGTCAAAGGGGCACATTTGAGGACCTAGAGACCATGGATTCGCCACTTTTGTCCTAGGACATATGTTACTCACTGAAAATTGGAGTGGGATAGGGGAAACCTTGAAAGACATAAAACTGAAAAGATTTGAATTTTTCTATATCTTTATTATTGAAATTAATTTTAAATATAACTTTTAAAAAATGAAAAGATAATGAATTCAATACTTAAAACCAAGAACTTGTGGTGTTGTAACTCTTCCTTTTCTTCTCTTTCAAGCAAGGAAATAAAAGATGGTGGGAACATCAGTGTGAGGTCATGGAAAGAGCCCCGAAGGTCTGGAATCACAAGACCTGTGAATCTTGGCTCTGCAAACCTGAGCAAGTCACCTCACTTTTCTGGGTTTCTAGTTCTTCATTTGTAAAAACTAAAGACCTTGGATGGAATGATCTTGAAGGTCCCTTTCAGCAGCACCAAATCCTACAGCCCTATGATCACTATCAGTACTGACATTGCCGGTACCACCTTTCCCTTAGATCTAAATTTAGTCCCCAGGATGTTCTCCATCTCTGCTCCATGATTTGAAGTCAAGGGGTGGCTGCAAGGGACCCCAGAGATCACCTAGCACCACCCCTACCCCACCTAAACCCCATTTACAAAGGAAGAAGTAAGAACAGAGAGGTTAAGGGACCTGCCAAAGGTTGCCATGGGTTTTGAATCCCAAACCAGCTACTGCACCATTATCACATGTCAAATTCACAGCAATTTCCCTGAAAAAACTTGGCCTCTTTACTGAGCTACTGAAGTTCCATATTTCCATTTCTCTTGGCCACAATCTATAGTTAAATCCAAAGGACGGTGACAGAACTCATGGAGGCCCAGAAGTACCAAAGAGATTTTCAGCATGGCAAGATCACAACACATGGACGCTTGATTGTCTGGAGCAAGCAGCACTGATACATATCTGGGAGGAGGGACGGGAGTTAATAGGCACCGGAGATGCTCAAGGACCCAAGAGAAAAAGTCAGAAGTTGATCCCATTCTGTTCTGATAAATGGGACCATTCAAGAGGTAACCCTAGGGTTCAAGACTGCATCCTACCCATTCTTGTTGTTTTGGTTTCAGCCTAATCTGCTACTTCTTGCCTCTCACAACAGTGTGGAATGTTGGAACTGTATATACTGAGGTCAGAGAACAATGTGTCCTCTTCACCTCCCTGATCATGGTTAGAGGCCAGGGTATCAGGCAAAGATGCAGCCCCAGCCACATCTGAGGACAATGGAGGGGAGCAGTGGGGTCCTGTCTCCCTAAATTGTGCCTTGGAGGGCTGTTTCTACTGTCCCTGGTATGGGCAAGGTCTCCACCTGTATATGGGAGATAGCTAAAGTCAGGAGTCTAATGTGACCACTTTGACTTTTTTAACCCCATCAGAAAGCTGTGAAAATCACATTCCCCAGGCAATGCAACTGCCTGGCTTTGTTTCATTCACTATATTCCACAAGATGCATTTAACTATCAATACGTATACAGTTCTGAGACAAAGACCAAAGAGATAAGATCCTAGGGAGGGGAACAGCAATATGGCTCAGGGTACTGGACATCTCCAAGGGTCATGAGGTGAGGTCAGAGTATGAAAGATTCTCTAGGCACTCTTCTATCAGCAAATTTTACACATGGAGAAAGGATTTCCAACAGAGAGATCAGACTTCATACCATGCACAGTTTTAAAAGTTAAGACACTGGATGCTTCTTAAGCAAGAAATAATACTGGGTCATTGAATTGGCAAGAAAGGGTCAAAATACATCTCCAAAGACCCCTAATACTCAGCTTGACTTCTGAACAATGACAAATGGTGACTCTGAGGGAAGTGACTCCAAAGTGTCATGAAAAGGGGCAAAATCCCCTTGGAAAGTCAGAGTAGGCAGCTAAGGAAGTAAGTGACTAGGGTAACAGCCCACATTCTGCATCTTGGGGAGAGTCTTCTCTCCTTGAAAGTCCTTGAAGGCAGGATGGATGGACTGAGCTCTCTCACCTAAGAAAAATTCTACTGCATCCCTGAGAAGCAGTATTTCTTCTCTGTGCAGAGCAGAGAACTCAAAGAAAATGTGCGGGAGTTGTTCTCATCACCAGGAGTCACAAAGCTTTCCAAAATGGGAATGCCCTTCTCAGCTGCATACTTTTCTTTCAGAACTGCAGTTTCTAGGACCCTGTTCTCTCTCTCTCTACTATGAGTCACTGCCCAAGAACGGGCAAGGATTTTACTGCTAAGTTGGTTTCTGGGCAACCACTGGCTGGAATGCTGTATGGGAGAATGTCTGCCCACCTAGATGGGTTGTTCATGCATCACTAGTGGCAGGCACTGTGATGCTGATCAGCTGGGTTCTTTGGAACATGAAGTGATCTGTGGCTTCCACATCTCCTCCCACTTGCCGGTTGAATTCTGCACATCTTCCAGCTAAAAGCACTGGATGGGGGAAATGGCACAGAGATGCTCAAAAGGAAAAAATGCTCTTCCTGCTGCTCTTCCTTCATTCTGACCCTAGGGTAAAAATTGAATAAAATACAAAGCAAACTTTAGCAACCTCAGAATCAAAAGGGACCCCAGAAGCCCAGTTGGGATCTAAGAAAGAATTCCTTGCATTGCAGCTTTGACAAGTGACCAGCCAGGATATTCTCAAAAACCTCCAGTAATGGTGAAACATGCCTCCCCTGCCAAGAGAATCCATTCCATCTTTGGACATCTTTGAGTGTTAGGAAGTTTTTCTTTAATTTTTAGCCTTTTCCTGCAGTTTCAACCATGGCAGACCTTCTGATCACAGCTAGAATACTATATTCCATTTTAGGTGCCACATTGTAAGAACGGCACTGAGCATGTACAGCGATGGGGACAAAGATGGTTGGGGGAACTGAATGAAAGCCAGGACATACTAGTATCAATTGAATAATGTAGAATGTCTAACTTAGAGAAAGCACTTAGCAGGAAACACTAGATTCAAGTATTTGAAAAATTATCATGAGGAAGAAGAATTAGGCTTATTCTATTTGGTTCCAGAGAACATAACTTAGAGCCATTGGGAGATGTTCCCAAGTGGTAGCATACTGCTTCTTATAAAGGATGACTTCCTGACAATTTAAGCTAGCCCAAAGTATAAAGAATGCCCCATTAGGTAGTGAGTTCCCAGTGACGTCACTGGAAGTCATTAAGTAAAAAGTTAGATAGCCACTTCTCAGGGATACTGTGGAGCAGAATGTCAAACTCATAGTCCATAAAATCCCCAAGAGGGAACCAGAATAAACTAAAATTGGGAAAATGTTTAACAAAATAAATAAAAATACAATACAGCATAGGTAATGTTAATTTGTAGTTTTCTAAGTCAGAGTTTGATATAACTGCTATAAAGGAGATTTTTGCTCTTACAAATTAAACTTGAATTAGGATGCCAAATGAAGCTACTACCAGCTAGGATACTGTGGTTCTAGTCCTCCCCTGGGACCAGGTAGAACAAATCTAATCTCTCTTCTTGGTGACAGCCTTTGAGATACTTAAAGATAGCTTCTATTTTTTGGTCTAATCTGGGTTCAAAGAAATCAAAGCTTCAGAGGCACTGCAAGTTGGAAAGGACCTTGGACAGGATCTCATCCCACCTTGACAATATTATGTTGAAAGCTTCTCCACCTAAGGCCAAGGAAGACCTTTTGGACAGCTCCCTATCAAGAGAGTAAAGGCAGCTCTCTGTAGGAGATGTGGCTACTTATTTTTCCCCAGAGCAAAGATTAAAAGATATCACCTACCTTGGTAACTCTCCTAAAGTGTCCGGGGTAAGGTGGGACTCTGTTTGATGACCCACTCCCCATGGGGATTGGTGTGGTACAGATCTAAGAGGTAGGTGTCTGGATCCAGGCAATGTTCACCTGTGGGGTAAAGAGAAAATTGAAAAATAGCCATCAGTGCTGGTGGAAATGGAGGAAGCAGAGGAAAAACAACAGGAAGAGGAAGAGGAGGAAGAGGAGGAAGAAAAAGAAGATGTACACATCTGTAGGGTCTTAAAGTTTTCAAAGACAATGCCCTTAGGCTATTCAAGTCTTTATTGTATAGGTGAAGAAGCTGAGAGCCAGATTAGGTAAAATGATTTCTCTAAGGTCATACAGCTAGTATGTATCAGATCTGAGAAGAGGAGAAAAGAGGAGGAAAAGAAGAAAAAAGAAAAGGAGGAGGAAGAAGAGGGGGATAGAGAAGAGAAAAGGGAAGAGGCAGTGGACAGGAAAAATAGCAAGAAGAAGAGAAAGCAGAGAAAGACCACATTTACACAGTTTTAAAGTTTCCAAAGATTTTTCCCCGTGTAATGAAAGTTTTTATTGTATAGGTGAAGAGTGAGGGCCAGAGAAGGGCATACCTTGGTCAAGGTCACACAACTAACAAGCATCAGAGTTGGAAAGAGCAGGAGAAAGGAGTTGAAGGAAGAGAAAGAGGAAGAAAAGGACAAAGAGAAAGAGCACCACATTTCTACAGGGTTTTAAAGCTTCCAAAGATCCTTCCCCATGTAATCTAAGTATTAATTGTACAGGTGAAGTACTGTAGAATGGGGCTAGAGAAGTAGAATGACTTTTCGAAGTTCATCCAGCTACTAAATGTCAGAGTTGAGACTCAATCCAGGTGGTCTGACTCCAGCTCCAATGCTGTTTTCACCAACCCATACCGCCTCTTATAACAGATGTTTCAGACGAACAAAGTTCATTTGCTGAACTCATTTGGGTTGCGAGTGTTCCATGGATTTTATCAGATATTTCTTGAATAGCCTTGTGGCCAAGCAGACTATGCTCTACCATTCTGGAGAGAAATATTTGACTTCCAGCGATTAGAACACAGAACTTATGAGACCAAGTCTATGGACTGCATCTGTATAGGGGCTGAGTAGCTCCCCACAGAAAAATATTCTATATCCCACAGGCACAGCCTGACTGACTTCAAATCCCATTTTCAGACTCACCCCTAATTCAGTCCTCATTCTGAGTCCCTAAATCCCAAGCCATTCAACATTTATTAAAAATCTATTACAGGGGCAGCTAGGTGGCACAGTGGATAGAGGAAGGGCCCTAGAGTCAGAAGGACCTGAATTTCAACGTCAGATACTTACTGGCTGTGTGACCCTGGGCAAGTTATTTAGCCCTGACTTCCTCAAAAAAACAAAACAAAACACAAAACCCTGTCATGTACTGCAAACTGTGTGCAGAGCCACATACTGGGAGAGACACAAAGTTTAAATAAGTTATTAGAATGCTAGGTTCCTGGAGGACAGGGCCTGTCTTTCCCTTTCTTTGTATCCCTACCACTTACCCTGGTACACAGTAAGGGCTTAATTAATGTTTACTGACTAGTCTCAGAGAGTACATAGCATAGGAGATGGATATGACAGACATAGATAACTATAAAACACAATATTAACTGATAAGTGCATAAGAGACAGGTGAAACAAAAGTGCTAAGAAAAGTCTGAGTCCCTTCAGACTACAAAAAGAACATATCTAGGCAGATTTCTCAGAGGAGGGATTCCTATAATGCTCCCTATAATCATCTCGAGGTAGAGGACTGTTCCAGAGGGCAAGGGGGACTATGCCTTTCTTTATAGATGGCAGAGGTTAAACTCTTAGCTCCTTAGACTTTGCATCTGCTGCTTTGCCTGGTTTCAAGTACTTAGAACAAGATACCCCCTCATCAGAGACCCCTGGTGTCCCTGCCTCTCCCCACTCCCATTTTCCTGCCTCATTTTGTGTGTTATCTTCCCCTCTGAGATTGTAAGTTCCTTGAGGGCAGGGACTATCTTTTTTTAAATTATATCCTCAGCTCTTAGTGCAATGCCTGGCATAGAGTAGGCACTTAATAAATGTTTACTGAATTGAAAAATATTCAATATAATTGTTTCTGGAAGAGCTGAGCCTAAACATAGAGCACAGTAATAGTATTAATATTATTTTTTTCTCTGAGAGAACCTAGGTCATCTAATTTCAAATCCAGCAATTTTTTCATTGAGTCACATTTGGTTTTCCCCAAAGTCTTAAGCACGAGGCCTAGATAGTGGGTATTTGACTATTGAACTGAGGAATGAATGAATGAAGAGTGAATGAATGAATGAGTGAATGAATGAATGAAATCCCATAGTCAAGAAGTCTTCCACTTTGATTGCCTTCGTAGCTGTATCCCACTCAAAGACAGAATGAATGACTGATGCCAAAACGATTGTCTGAAAGGCTCAAAGGCAGACTTACTTATGTTCCCACCGACTTCATAGAGGAGTAGGTTTGATGACTCAATAGGACCATTACTGCAGGACACAGAAAAAAGACCCTTGTCAGTGAGGATGGCCCAAAGACAGCGAAAGCACTCATAATGACACAAGCTGTCATTTCAATGGGGCTCTAAGGTGTGCATAGAACTTTTCAAACAACCATCCTATGAGAAAAGTAAGGAAGTGATTACTGCCTTCATTTCACAGAAAATCAAAGGATCCAAAGAGCAGAGAAACTCATCATTTTATAGATGAGTCAGCTGAGGCTCAGTGCCATTAAGTGACTTGCCTCCTGTTATGCACCTAATTAGTGAGGTGGGACTGGAAGTCCAATTTTTTTACTTGAAATTCAGCGCTCTTTGTATTAATTCCACACTATTTCTCCAGCATGAGTGGAGGGTTCTTTAACGATCTCACACCTGGAAGTCCATGCACTACTGATATCTTAATCTTGGACAAGGCCCTTTGGTTTTCTCCCTTGTAAAATGAAGAGATGGGAATGGGTGATCTCTAAGCTCCTTTCCAGATCTAGATATCATGCTCTAGTCAAGGAAAGGCACAAAGACATGTATCAGGACTGAGAGCCAGGTCTTTACAAGAGGGGAAAACAATATAACTAAACAGATTTGACTCATGCACAACACATAGAGACCTTCAGAAAACTAACAGGTCATCAACCACAAGACTAGCCTGGTCAAGGGTGAGGGACAGGAACTCGGGGTCCAACTTTAGGCCACTTCTCTTTCTTCCTTCCCTTCTGGCCAGGGGTGGGCACAGGCATGGTAATGTAGGGAGCACTGGGACCTTAATCTGTTCCATTCATTGGCAGACCTTTTTCCTTGAGATGATACTTGTTACAGGAGAATTTGAGTCATGTATTATCTTAACTGAGTTTGAATCTAAAATCTGATATTGAATATTTTTGTAACCTTGGACATTTTCCCTCTCAGGTTGCATTTTTGGTATCTCTAAAATGAAGAATTTGGACTAAATTAATTATAATGTCCCTTCCAGTTCTAAACTCGATAAAATATGAACTTAATTCTATTGGTGATAAGAAAAACCCTTAATAGTTATCATCTACAGTGAACAACAGTGACTACATTTAATTTGCATCAGAGATCTAGATCTAATCTAGATTCTAATCCTGGTTCTGCATATACTTGTATGACCTTGGGAAAGTTTCTTCCCTTCTTTGAGATTTGACTTCCACATATGTAAAAGGAAAGACTTAGAGACCTCGAAGGTGCTCTTCCACACTGAGATTCTAGAATCCTATTTCTTTTTTGTATGAGGAGGTCTCATTCATCCTGTCAACCAGGTTCACACTGGGAGAGGGCAAAGTCTCACTAGCATCCCAAAGTCACCTGATGGACTGAACTTGAACCCCTGCTTCCTCTGCTCCCAGCAGGCAGCAGTGATGGTATGAGCCCTCAAAGGCACTCCATCCTGGGGCTTCCTCTCTGCTAGGATCATGCCTGCTATGAGCAAGGTAGGTCAGGAAGAAGCACTTTGTAAATGTAGACTATTGAGAACATAGAACCACTATGGAAATGGAACTTATGGCTATTCTGCCCTTGCACAAAAGGCACCCTCCTGTCTTTCCCCTCTAAGGTCAAGTGGATTTAGAGCAAAGAACCTTCACAACCTGAAGGTAAGGTGCCCTTCCAAGTATTACCCCACATACTGCTCAGATTAGCTTTTTCCTCTGAGGGGAGAAGCGTTCTCTCTCATTAGACCATGACAGTTCTCTTTGGTCACCCTAAACAGCTCTGTGCCTCTTGAAGGGGGCTTGAGGGCACGTGGGCTAGTGTTTAATATTAAAGTTGATGCTATGATATCATCAGAAACTCAAGAGTTGAAAGGAAATTTAGCTCAACATTCACATGTTACAGGGAAGGAAACTGAGGCCCATAGAGGGGAAATGACTTGTACAAGGTTACACAGATAGGTAAGTGATTGGGATTTGAATCTCGGGATCTAACATTAGGCCCTCCAGCTCCGAGTCTGGTACTGTTTCTTTTCACTACAGCATTTATTTATTTATTTGTCAAATTTTATTTATTTATGTGTTTTAAGTTTCAATATTTCCTTTCATGAGACTTTGAGTTTTAAATTTTTCCCCTTCCCCAAAACAGCATGTAATCTGATATAGGATATATATATACACACACACACACACACACACACACACACACACACACACACACACACACACACACATACACACATGCACAATCTCACTACAGCATTTAGATCAGGAAAAGATCTTAGAGACCACCTGGTGGAACCCTTTCATTTTACAGAAGAGGAAACTGAAGACTAGAGAAGGCAAGCAACTTATCCAAAGTCACAAAGCTATTGTGGTTAGAATAAAGAGCTTAGGAGGGGCCAAGGATGTGGACCTAATTTTTGAAGGGGCAAGCTAAAAGGCAGAGATGATATTCAGACTAGGGTTCACTGACTCTGAACTCAACAATCTTTTGATCCCTAGTTCAGGCCCCTGGAGTTTCCAGGCAGGAGTTACCACTGGATTACGTTGACAGTCTTCATGACATTCCAGCTGTTGGAGCAGAGGTGTCTCTGGAACTGCTTAAGGACATCAGCAGCTTTGGTGCTGTTGTGTAGATGCACCTCTAAACAGTCCTTCAGAAGCAGAGCGGCCTGGATCTTCACCACTTTGGATGGCTGAGTAGCAAAGAAGGGTTACATGCACACACAAACATGAAGAGACATGTTAAAGGAGAACAGAGTTCCTCTCAATGGCTGCACCCCTGACTTCCTGGACTTTTTCTAACAATGCCCCAGAAACCTCTTCACCTTCCAACATCATTCCACTTCTGGATTTCTCACATTGGAAGTATCTTCCATTCCTGTGACCTCTCTCCCTCTGATCAGCTGATTCTTCCCAGATCCTCCTTTTTAAGGAAAATGCCCAAACCAGTTAGATGGATCAGTGGATAAAACACTGGTCCTGGAGTCAAGAAGACCTGAATTCAAATTTAGCCTCAGACCTTTATTAGCTGTGTTATCCTGGGCAAAACACTTAACCTATGTTTACCTTAATCTACTAGAGAAGGAAATGGCAAATCACACCAGTATCTTTGCCAAAAAAATCCATGGACATATGGTCCATATGGTCAGGAAGAAGTGGACATGACTGAAAAACTGAACAACAACAAGGCCAGACCAGTCATGTCTTCAGTCCTCTGCAGGCTTTGGACTCTCCGGGCTTGATTTACATACCCAACTCACCAGGTACCTTCATCATCCTCCATTCTCCTTTTCAGCTTCCTTGTATGTTATCTTCCCCCATAAAATGGAAGTGCCTTGAGGAAAAGGACTGTTTTTCTTTCTTATTTATTTCTTTTTATATTCTCCTGGAGAAGCCCTAAGCCTGTGAATCATGGGACATCAGAAGAATCACAATTTGGGGCAATCCCAAGGTCAATGGGGCTCCACACTTTGGGTGTGAGCACATTACCAATGACATCTTTGAGGGATGACCATGAGAAATGGCCTCAAAGACAACACCAATGACACGTTGTGATGGGAAAGGGAGGTGGGGACTGTTAATTAGCAAGATAGAGGGATAACAAGGAGGGCAGACCAAGTGCAGCATTGGTATCCACAAAGTCCATTAGGACTTTGGGACTGAACCCCATTAAGTTAACAACGGAGAAAAAGGCAGCAGCCTCCTTGCAAGAGATGGGATTTAAAGGCTGAGTAGGAATTCAGCAAGTACAGAAAGCCACAAACAGGATGTGGAAACATGGGTGAGTTGTATATGCACCTGTGGAGGGAATATCCCTGCTGATGAGGCCATAGATCTATTGAAGTGCTGATTTATAAGTAAATCGGAGTGGGGGAGGGAAGAAGCATAAAGATGAAAAATTACAATAGTTCCTTCTCTCCAAGAATTTATGATCCACTTCAGGGCTTCAATTTGTGTACATATAAGTAAGATATAAGCAGGGGTGTGCTAGTCTGGGAAGCTAGGTGGTGCAATGATGCACAGAGTACCTGGTCTAGTCAGGAAGACTCATCTTCCTGAGTTCAAATCTGACCTCTGACTTGCTGCGTGGCCCTGGGTAAGTCACTTTACCCTATTGGCCTCACTTTCCTCATCTATAAAATGAGTTAGAGAAGGAAATGGCAAACCTCTCCTGTATCTCCCCCAAGATGGGATCACAAAGAGTTGGATATGACTAGGTAATTGCCAAATTTTCAGCGTGAGCATTTACACCTTGGAAATTGGTAAATGCTACAAATCAGAACTTGTCTTGTTGATTGTATAGACTTAAGAAAGTGGTGGAGAAAATATTAATAATGCAGATTAAAACTTAAAGTGTGTCATGTGCAGAGGTGTTCCCTCTCCCCCAAAAAAGAGCTAGTAGTTAAACATTTACCAATACTCTCTGGGATAAAAGATAAAGTGAAAGGAAAGATACAAAGTACACTAAGAAAATTTAAGGAGAAAGAGAACTATTTCTCCACCCTTATATGTGCTCTCTCTCTCAATTAAAACGAAAACTCCAAGAAAGCAGGAACTGTCTCACTTTTCTCTTTGTATCCTCAGGCTCAGTACATAGTCAGAGCTCAGTAAATGCTTTTTCATGTATTCAGTCACTTGTGCAGGAAGTGACGTCTTCCTTGAAGGATTAGAATGGTTTCAAAAGGCAGAGAGGAGGAGAGAGCGAATGTGTTCCAGGAATGGGGGACAGGCTGCAAACATCCAGATCAAGAGTTAGTAGCACAGCCTGAGTGAATAGAGAGAGAAAGGATGAAAGGGAAATACTATGAAACAAGGCTGGAAAGGTAGGTTGAGCAAAGCTGGGGAAGACCTTGAATGAAAGCTAGGCTTGGGAGATCACACATTGTTCTAAAGGCAATAGAGAGAACCACTGTAGGTGAACACACACATTGGATGGACATAGGAAGTTTAAAAAAATAGCATGTGAGCACAACAAATGGCTTTTTTTGTTGTTTTGTCATATCTGGCTCTTTGTGATCCCATCTAGGGTTTTCTTTTTGACATTTTCTTCTCCAGCTCATTTTACAGATGAGAAAACTGAGGCAAACACGGTTAAGTGACTTGCCCAGGATCACCCAGCTAGAAAATGTCTGAGGCCAAATTTGAACTCAGGAAGAGGAGACTTTCTGACTCCAGGTCCAATGCTCTATCCATTTCCCCACCCAGCTACCTGAATGGTCCTTCATGCACACACACACATTCTTGCACACAAAAGGACTTTGGAAGGCTAAGAGAGAAGCATAGACACATTCTCACATAGGAATGATTCACTTCTGTGTGTTGGGCTTTAGCCAAGAAACTGTCCCTGGTGCATTCAAGAACCCAAAGGGAGAGTGAGCTTATTGGTGGTGGACAGTTTTCCCAAAAAGAACCTAACATATTCAACAAATAGGTGACCAACGTCTTGGTGGTTTGAAGGCTGTGGAAGCTTAGAATCCCTTTGTTTTTAGGCAGAAGCTACACCTCCTTCTGCCTCCTGGTCTCCAGCCCAGACTCAAGCCATTTTACAGAGTGGGGAGAGCAGGACACCTAGGAAAAGCTCCCAGAGGAAGCTGGGTTAGGGGCCAAGGAAGCCAGGTTGAAAACAATGGCTCTCATTCAGCCAGCCAGCCTCCGTCTTTTCACAGTACTGAGAGCTGTCGACATAAATAAATACATAAAAACAACCTCGCAGCCAAACTGAATCCCCAGCCTAGTTCATATTTGGGAATAAAGTTGGAGCGCCCCCAGGTGTTCATAGGTGGCATAGGCTTCTGTTTAAAATGACTAATCTGAGGTTGAAGATTGGGGAAAGCAGGCCATCCAATCCAGTGGATTCCCCTACATCCCCTACACAAGACTCCAGAAAAACTGCCAGCTAAGCCAGGAAAAGTCCTACAGTGAACCACTGTGTTCATTCCCTCCTCTTCCTGCCCTTCCTCAGCAGGCTCCCCACAGCAGCATGGTCCTCTCCTAGGAAGATTAGGTTCAGAGACAAGGAGGATAAGGTCACAGGTTTTAAAGCTGGAAGGGATGTCAGAAATGATCTAGTTTAAATCCCTTATTTTACAGATGAATAAACTGAGACTCAGAGAAAGAGAATGACTTACCTAAGGTCACACAGTTAGTAAGTAAAGTCTTAGGGGGAAATGAGAACTGTTTTCAAATATTTGAAGAGCTGTCATATAGGAAATGGAGTATTTTTTTTTCCTTCTTGGTCTCAGGAGTTAGAAGGAGGATCAATGAATGGGAATTGTAAAGAGGCAGGTTTAATCTGTCAGTCAGTCAGTAAAGACAACTGCTATCTTTGGGGATCTTCAACACGGTTTGGATGGTCACCTATTTAGGATCCATAGAAGGGATTTCTGCTTAACTAGGGGTTGAGTTAAAGCTGTTTCTCAGGTCCCTTCTCTAGAGGCAGCTGGTGACTCAGCAGATAGAGACCTGGGCCTAGAGTCAGGAAGAACTGAATTCAAATTCAGCCTCAGATATGTACTAGCTGTGTGACCTGGGGTAAGTGACTTAACCTCTGAATGTTTCAGTTTCCTCAACTAAGAAAATGGGATAATAATAGCACCTACCTCCCAGGGGTTGCTATGAGGATCAAATGAGATAACATTTGTAAAAAAGTGCTTAGCACAGTGCCTGGCACATAGTACATGCTATAATAAGTGTCATTCCCTTCTCTCCCTTCTAATTCTGGGATTCTATGAGTCTGGAAGCAAGAGAAACAAAAGTATCCCAGGAGTGAGAGATGGAAAAGATCTTACAAATGGCAGGAACATCTCCAGGATCAGACCCCATTGTTCATGACACTAGAAATACCTAGAAATACAGTCCTAGGTCAGTACAGGGGCATTAGCAGGTCAGTCTATGGGAGTGAGACCATCGATTTAAAAGATTGGAAGGGAAATGAGAAGCGATCTAGTCCAACCCCTTCTTTTTATAGAGGAGGAAACTGAAGTCCAGAGAAGTGAGTTGATTTGCCCAAGGTTGCCCAGGGGTTAGCAGTAGAGTCAGAATTCAAACTCAAATCCTCTGACTCCTAATCCAGTGCCCAGTGAGCAAGTTCAATTTTGAACCTTGTCCTTTTTTGTATCTGGTGGTGTTGAAGCTCCCAAACTCCATTTCTGATTAGTGGAATCTGTCAAGCATTCCTGACAATGAGACTGTACACCAGGTGCCCAGGAGCAGGTACTGTGTCTTACAGAATGAACTTTGCCTCCACCTACAGCAGTGAATACACTGTATACAGCAGGTACTTCAATGTGTGCTGAATTAAAGTGAGAATAGGTGGCAGCTCCACACTCACCTCTTCGGGAGTCTTGTTCGCTTTGTCCTTGTCCGTGTGAATCTTCCTAAGGAAGTTCTTGATCCGTCTGTCGTAGAACTGATGCCTCCAGCTGCTGTTCTCATTCAATTTCCGGACTTGGGCAACCAAGAAGGAGGAGACCTAACACCAAACAAAGCCAAATGCAGTTCAAGCCGATGGGGATTATCTCTGAAGGGAAGGAAATGAGGCAGACATGGTGAGAGAGGAACAATTTTACTTCTAGCAGAACGACCCTGAGTACTTCCAGGAACATGGTTCCCTGAGTAACTAAATAGGATTGTCCTGGAGCCCATCCTTCCTTTGGGAGAGAGAGGTATCACAAGACCATACATTGAAAGCTGGAAGAGATATGAAAGCCCCTATCCCATTCCCTATGTACTGCTAACTCATTTCCCTCATCTTATATACAAAGAAACTGAGACTTTGAAAGCTTAACTAACTTGCCCAAGGTTATAGATAGTAAGTGATAGAGCCAGGATTTGAACCCAGGACCTCTGGCTCCAAATCCAACACTCTTCTTACTCAACCATGCCAGTTCTTCCATTATGGCATTGAAGCTTTCAGTAAAATGCATCGGGCTTATCTCCCAAGCAGCATCTCTCATGCTCTGAAGGGTGAAGTGTATAAAATGCAGACACGCCTCACTTGAAATGTTCAAGGGATGCTCTCTTATTTAAATGGATCAATTCAAAACAATAAGTGTACACTGAACAGTCCCAGGTGCCTAGGACTATGTTCCTATGGTGATTCTTTTTAAAAAATAAAGGATTATTTCATAAAAGGAATAATCATCCCTGAATAGATCCATTTTCTAAACCCTGATTAACATAAGCCAAGTAACACTAACCCTCTTCAAATGACACTTTTTCATCCAACTTTCTGAGTCATAACAATAATAACTAATATTTATAAAGTACTTTATGATTTTACACTTATATCATCTAATTTGGTAACATATCAAAAAGCAAAATAAAGTGATAGAAAAGGGGCTTTGTTTTCATTTCATAAAACCACTTTCTGAGATTTGTCACCATTTGGAGGAGCACAGAGCCAGTCCCTTCTCCGTGCCCATCACCACAGACTTACTGTCCACAGAAGGTCCTGGTAATGGATCATGGCCCGGACGACATCGGCAGCACCCTCGGCCAGCTGCTTCCCCTTTCCCTCTGGGATTCTGGGAGGCTGCCCTTTATGCATGAAGAGATTTGGAGCCATCACCATGGAAACGTTCCATAAAGTCATTTTGTTCTTCTTCTCTCGGTCAACTACCTTCCTGAGAAATTCCAGCAGGGCCTAGAGAAGGAAAGAAGAATGATATAGAGTAACAGGAATCACTGTGAATTTGGACTCAGAGGACCTGAATTCAAATCCCAGCTCTGCCACTTACTAGCTGGATAACCTGAGACTAGCCACTTCCCTTTTCTGGGCTTCAGTTTATTCTGAAAAATCATGGGGTCCTACTGCTGGGTCTGCCAAGTTCCTTCTAGTCCTAAATCCTATGTCTGAGAGGCCATTGGAAAAAGCCAGCTCCCAGCACTGAACCTTCTACCTCTCCCTATTGAGTATTCCAGTTCTAATCCTCAGAAGAACCCAAAGCAGCAAAGGCTATGAGAATGAAAAGAGTCCTGGTTGGGATTATGGAGATCTGGGTTCTAGGGTCATTCCTGCCACCAACTTCCTGTATGACTTTTGGCAAGATGCTTAGAGTTCTCTGGGTCTGTGTGCCCCTCTGTAAAATGGATGAATTTCTTTCCTCTCACACTTACTCTCTACTCCCTAGAGATGTTTAGAACTGGAAGGGACCTCAGATGCCATCCCAATAAATAACCAAAAGATGTTTATTAGACATCTATTATGGGCCAGGCACTATGCTAAGCCTTAGTTCCTCCCCTCGACCCCCTCATTTTACAGATGAAAAACTAAGGCCCTTAGAGATCATACATAATTATGAGAGAAGTAAGCAGTAGAGGCAAGATTTAAATCTGTGTCATCTAACCCCAGATTTAATGTTTATTTCCATGGTACCACATTAGCACAGGGGTGGGGAAATTGCAGCCTCGAGGCCACATATGGCCTTCTAGGTCCTTGGATGCAGACTTTTGACTGAGTCCAAGTTTTACAGAACAAATCCTTTTATGAAGGGGATTTGTTTTGTGAAGTTTGGATTCAGTCAAAGGGCCACACTTGAGGATCTAGAGGGCCACACGTAGCCTCAAGGCTGAAGGCTCCCCACCCCTGATCTGCATCTCATAAATGAGATGAGCAAGAGAATACCTATAACATCACTTAGCTTCTTCTGATAAAGGAGCAGAGGGTGGCTAAAATGTTGTGATGATAATACTGATTTTCATACTTGCAAAGTTCTGTCTTTGGTGTAAAGTTCCTGTCCCCTTTACTAGGGCAGAGGGTAACCTCTCTAAACCTTTACAGATAGTTTCATGAATTGCTACAGTCAAAAAAAATCATCACCTAATAATTAATCTTGTTTGTACAAAAATTTTTTAATTTAATATAATCAAAATTACCCAGTTTACATCTTGTAATGTTCTCTCTTGTTTGGTCATAAATTCTTCCATTCTCCACAGATTTGACTAAACTATTCCATGTTCTCCTAATTTGCTTAATATATCACGTAAAACATGAACCCCTTCTGACCTTCCCTTGGTTCGCAGTGTAAGGGGTTGGTCTATACCTAGTTTCTGCCATGCTGCTTTCCAGTTTTCCCAGCAGTTTTTGTAGTGACTAATCTTGTGATGATGAATCTTTCTGACCTTAGCTAGGATGGTCCTTGAAGGAGGCTCCCATAGCCTGGCCCAGTAACTGATAGTTTTCCAACTAGAGAAGGCCTGTCAGGGACTGGGCCCCACTGGCTTAGCCTCTGTGGACACAGGATCACTTGGGACAACAGAGTAAAACTCCATTATCACATGGCATATTATGCAACTTGGATACACTATAGATCAAATGGTGTTCCCTGTAATACCTCCATGAATGAAACCTGATATAACTCCTTAGCCAATGGTGCCTTTGTAAGTCCTGGCCAAGGACAAAGCCTGACCTTTAGTGCATGTGTGCTAACAGATCTGAGGCCAGATTCAGGGCTGTCTAGAATGATAGAGGGGAAAGGGAAGAATCATATATGTGGGGATGTTTGGGGTTAGGGGGACTGAGGACATGGTAAGTCCCAGGGGGAAAATAGAGATTCCTTACCTTTAAAGTATTTCTGTTAGCTTCAGGAAGAATTAAGATGAGCAGATTCAGAGCCTGTAAGCGCTGCTTCAAGTCTGGGATATCTGTTTGGAGGAAAAGCAGTAGAGATCTCTGTGGTGCAACTGCTAAGTGCAAAGAAGGCCGATGGTTCAAACCCATGCAAGGACGTGCTTCATGAAAGGTAGGAGACAGGGTACGAGATTTGGAATTAGAAAGATCTGGGTTCAAATCTCACCTAAGACACTTACCATGTGACACTGACCAAGTCATTTAACCTATCTGTGCCTCAGTTTCCTCAACTGTAAAATGAAGGAATTGGATTCTATGTCCTCTAAGGTCCCTTTCAGCTTTGAACTTACGGTCCTGTATAAGTTCCTAAAGGAGAGGGGACACTTTAATTTGTTGTTATAACCTTAGCTACTAGCATAGAGCTTAGCACATAGCAGGCATCTAATAAAAGCTTGTAGAAGCCAGTCAAATCGGATGAACAACCCCACCACTTTATGCAGAGTATCAGAGATCCAATCTTAGCACCACATCAAGAGTACTTGACACCCAACTCTCTTCTGGAGGTCTCTTACCCTATTTTGGGTTTAATTAGGAGGAAGCTGGGTGGATAGAGCCCTGGAGTTGGAATCAGGAAGACTTGAATTAAAATCTGGCTTCAGATACTACGTGACCATGGGCAAAACACCAAACCTCTTTTTGCCTCAGTTTCCCCATCTGTAAAACAGGGATAATAGTAGCACCTACCTCCCAGGGTTATTGTGATGATCAAATGAGATAATGTTTGTAAAGGGCTTAGTACAGGGCCTGGCACACAGTAGGTGCTTAATAAGTTCTTGTTATTATGGTTGCTGTTAATCTCAGAATACCTTTCCCTCTAGAGCTCTCATTACATTTATTAGTAACAATCTCAACTCCAGGAGGAACCAGTGTGTCTAATGAAATGTACTTCCTCCTAACCTTTATCTCTTAGCATGCTTAACTTCCATCAAAGCTCAGCCCAAATTGCTGTCTCTTTCACGGGGCCTTTCTTAATTTCCACAGATACTAGTGACTTCCTCCCAGCCCTCCTCTCCCCAAATACTTCATATTTATTTTACGTATGTTTTACATAATGAATAATATAATTTTAAAATTCTATTTTATTTGATTTTCAGCTCCAAATTCTCTCCCTTCTGTTCCCCTTCTCCCAACATTGAGAAGGCAAGAAAAACAAAACCAATTACAAATATTACAGTCAGTAATGAATAAAATACTAAGAGGCAAAAGGGCATAGTAGCTAGAATGATGCCCCCAAAGCAAGAAAGACATGGGTTCAAGCCTCACCTCTAACACAAATTGTCTGTATCACCTTGTGCTAGTCACTTTACCTCTCAGAGCTCTGGCTATAAGCAACTCCCTAAGTCTATAAGTATTTTTTCTTTAATTTTTACTTTCAGTTCTAAATTTTCTCTCTCCCTCCACTCCTCCCCACAACCATCAAGAAGGCCCAAAAAAGATGATACCTATTCTATATATGAAGTAAGTCTATAAAGTGTGAAAGAAGATGCTGACCTGCACTAGGAGAAGGAGTTTCCTCACCTGGGAGTTCCCAAGACTCATGAAATCATTGATCCAGACCCTACCATATATATTTTGTATATATTTGTATGTATATATATAGATATAGATATTGTATATATTTATATATGTTCATGTCAGAAGGCAAGCTCCTTGAGGGCAGGAAACATTTCATTTTTGTCTTCGTATCCTCAAAGTCTAGTGTAATGGCCAACACATAGTAAGTGTTTTTTTTTTTTTTTTTCCTATTAATTTTTTTAGTAAGTGTTTTTAAAAAGTGTTCACTGACTGGCTGATTGACAGAAGGATGGCTCTTATCAACAAGGCCTGACAAGAAGTTACTTCCCGGGGAAGTAACGGAAATTTCTACTTACAAAAAGAAGGAAGTAGTGAAGGAGCTTGCACTGGCCCCCAAGGGAAACTCCCTGATGTTTTCCATGTCTTTTAGGTAAAAAGAAAACACAGGCACACAGACACACACACACAGACACACATACATACACACACACACCATTCATCCTACCTGAAAGCTACGACAATCTCCAACAAAGACACATACTAGACTGAAAAGAGCAAGCTTTTTATTGCCTCTCCCCAGGAAAGACTCAGCAAGGTCTTGCCATTTGTTTCATCTTCTGCATCTTTAAAGTCTCTACAGAATTGAAAATGAGTATCTCCAAGTCGTTGTAGGATATGTGCACAGCTTGCAACTCAGTAGGACAAAATTAGGAAACAGAGTGGAGTAAAAGATGTCAGCAAACAAACAGATAAACAAAAAAAATGGGCTGCAGGTGTGGCAAGAGTCAGGGACAACTGACGCACCACCCATTGACTCCACTGATGTGCTTGCAAAGGCAAGCCAACGTAAAGAAGGCTCCCAGCACAGTGGCTATGTCTCCTTGGGAAAGCATAGACAAGAGTCACGTAAGTATGAGAAAGAATCAGCAGGGTGTAACCTGGAGCCAGAAGGGACCTCAGGAGTCTAGTCCAATCTCCTCATTTTACAAATGGGGAAACCGAGGCCCATGGAAGTTCAGTGACTCGACCAAAGGCAGGCAGGTGCAAAATGGCAGAGGAAGAATTTGAAATCAGTACCCACATCGATGAGATCAGAGCTCTGCAGGAGAACATATAAAGGACACATGGCTCTTCCTTGGGAGATGAGAAAGTTTTCTTTTTTCAATAGAGATTGGAGAACTGAACTTCCACACTTTTGTGGTGGGAGAATCTTATTTGTTTGTTTTTCAGCTGAACCAGATTAAACTGTAATTGGTAATGTTTAAATAAAAATACAGTATCACAGAGAGCTAATTTGTGATTTTTGAAATCAATATGACTCTACTGGGAGCTATTTCTATTTCAGTTTGGCACAACTAGTCCAACCAATAGTTGACTAGGAAGTTCCTCTCTAACATCCCGGACCAGTGGAGGTCATCCAGCTGGTCTATACTGAAAGACCTCTGGTAATAGGAGAGCCCACCAGAGGCAGCACATTCTGCTTTTGGAGAGGAGAACCTTATTTCTAAAGCAGGATTCCCTGGGCTCCTGCCATTCTCCTGCCCACATTCCCTCTGCACCCCAGGCCCCCAAGGATGAGGCTACTACTCACTCTGTACCACAGTGAAGGCAGGCAGGTACTCAGCTGTGAGCAGCGGAGTAGGCAGTTCTCGGATAAACCTCTTCAGCAAACCTGATGCGTCATTTTGATGGACCTCATCCCAATTAAAGAGGCCTGCGTAGAACTCTCTCTCCAGTTTCTGCTCCAAACTCTGAAACCAAGAAGAACATGGGCTAGACCTCATATTTATTTGGGTGCACATTATATCTTCTACCAAACCCCACCTCTTCCTACCCCCTGAACAGAATATAGATGGTAACATTTCCCACAAGCCTCTAAGCTTCCAGGATGAGCTTGATTAGAGTCCCACACCTCACATCCTGTGACATGTGTGCCCACAGGTTTAATTCCAGGACTAAACATAGAAGAAAAAGAATAAGGTGAACCTCAGTGAGGCTTCTATGGTACAAGCCAGGGGCTCAGGAGTCCCAGCATGTTTCTAAGCCCCAGAACTAGGGAACCAGTCCCTGAGCCATTAAAGGTAGGGAGTCAAATTAAAACAACATTGGTTTGCTCAGTGAGGACGACTCCAATACAAGTTACATTAGCCACATTCTATTTCCACAAACCAGCGCAAGGTGGCATGAACATATTCATGAGAGAAGGAAAAACCACAAGCCTAACTCCATGTTAAACAAGGAAGAAGAACACAGTACAGGAAGTCTCACTGCTGGACAGTTCTCTGACCAGCTACAAAGACCAAGATGAAAAGAGATGAAGAAGGATTACATTTTCTTTACCCAGCCCGATCATGAGAGAAACAATTCCCTCCCCCCTGGCATACGAGCCTTTCAAAGGATAACGCTTCCCAGGTCTCTTCTCCATAATCATTTGTGTGTGACTGGGCATATTGAATTACAACCTTCCTATAATGTGCGTAAATTTACTTTCTCTGTTCCTTTGCTAATTATTTTCATCTTAATGAAATATTGTAACCTAAAATACATGTTCTTTATTTTGATTTGCCAGGAACATATGGTAACTGAATTTAGATGGCCTGGGTAGGGAATCAAGCTCTCTGCAGTACACTTATTATCCAAACTACCCAGGAAATCCAGAAATCCATGGGAATTCCAGGGAAAGAGGTGATAATCCCTAGGGAGCAGGTACCAAATTTCAGAAAAACTAAAAAGAAAGGATTATGGTTTTTTAGAATAGGGGTTGTTTAGATTTGTCTTTGTATCCCCAGTGCCTTACATGGTACACAAAGAAAATATTTAATAAAGTGGGTTGAATTGAAGGGGAATTGCCCCTATTTCTGGGAGCCCAGTGCCATAGGAGCATATGCTTGTTACTGATAACTCAAATTCTCTGCTAGGTAATCAAAGGGTATCACAGTGTGAGGGAGAGTACTAGACAAAGTCAGAAACTGGGGTCGAACTCTCCTTATTACCTTTGGGAACAAACGAAGTCCCTTACCCTCTCTCCAGGTCACCGTTTTTCCCTTTATAAAGGGAAATTTCCTTTTACAAAATGATAGGGGTGGCCTAAATCAGGGTAGCTGAGCAGGCCACAGGAAGAGGGACAATAGGGTCAGAAATTACAGATCCCTGGCCTAGAAGATCCCTAAGGTCCCATCCTACTCTAAATCCTATAACCCTATTAACTATCCAGGGAAACTGAGAAGTAGGATCGCTCTCTCTCCCTTTCCTTCCAATTGCTCCTTCCTCTTGGCTACCCTGACCCCACTGAGAGTCTTGGCATGACAAAAGACCCACCACCAAGAATATCCACCTTCTTCACTTCCCTTCTCCTCTTCCTCCAACCTCCTGGCCATTTATAATCCAAAGGGCAGAAGAATACATCGCTGCTTACACAGTTTGGATGAGACTATAACCCCTTGTGGTGAGACAGAGGTCCTCTGGGCCTCATCATCTGCCCTGCCTCTATGCCCTCCAGAACCCTGAGTACTATAGTATGACTTAATGAAGCTCCACAGGATCTTGCCATATGTCCTACTATTAGGACACTATTAGGTCTTCTTTTCATTTCCCCATGTCTGCCACAGAATTTTCTTGTATCCATTGTTTCCCACATCCATCTGTGAGCTCTTTGAGGAACAGAGACCACCATATGCACAGGTGAATATAGAAGCTGGAAAACCTACCTCCAATTATTAGTAAAAACAGCAAAACAAAACAAAAAATCCTAATTACCTTAATCCTGGTCTGGGAGCCAGATACTCTCAGAATTCCTTCAGTATCTAACCCTCTCTTCTCCAAACAGGACAGCAGCTAGGAGAGAGTGGGAGCTGATGAGTGAAACAGCAGGTGACAGGACCTTTGAAAACCCACCTAAGAAGGTCCCAATGTGGGAGCTGGTTTCTATATATAATCCAGAGTCTGAGAGGTTTGGGAACAGTAGCGTACTCAGACAGATGGCTAGAAGCTGACTTGTAGCTACACACACATGACATCTGAAGTCAACTTACAGCTTGTAGAATCAATGGGACTTGTGTGTGGGGGACAACTTTCTGATCAGTCTCCAGCAAAGTGCTAAGAGGGACTCCAAAAAGCCGGTTCTCTGTAGAAAGAGAAGATACAAAAAAGCATTTCACATCTTTTTAAGTAATATTGAGTTTCCTTAGTTTCTCCAGGAGCACCATGCTTTGAACCATCCATTTGAACAGAATTAAGGGGCAAAGTTTAAAGAGAATGGTTGATCTCCACAAAAGTTCTCCTCCAAGACATGGACATTCAGATCAGTTCTTAGGGTGACTGTAATGGAACATAACAGCCCCTTTGAGCTGAGAGGGTTTTTGAGTACAGGACCAGGGACAGACTGAGTGTCCATCATATAAGGGACATAGAGATATGGAGGAAGAAGGGACCTTTGAGGCCACCGAGTCCAACCGTTTTGTTTTTCTTATAAGGAAACTGAGGCCTAGAGAGGGTGACTTGCCTAACGTCACACAAGTAGTAAGTATCTGAGGTGGGAAATGAACCCATACCTCCCTGATTCTAAGTCCAGTACTCTGTCTACTATAGCAAATTGCACTGGATCTGCTACATTCAGAAATACTAATCCCCAGAGGCTGGCCACTGGGCCATGATTTCTTTGTTGAAAACAAACTATTAAACCATCTAAGACATGGAGAAGTTATGATCTGTATCAGTGGGAGCACTTGCACTGATGGGACCACAAGTGCTTGAAATAACAACTGAGTCTCAGCCTTCTCCATGTCTATCAAGCAAAAAAAATCAGCAGAAGGCATGAAGCTGAGGGTGTGAGAAAAAAAAATTTTTAAAAAAAATATATATATGCTGCAGAACAGATACACATACACATATGCTTGTGGGTAAACATGCATAGCAAAAATTTTGATGCAATCCCAAAAAAGAAGGTAGTAGGGAGACTTGGGGATGGGGAAAATTGGGCTCTGCTTCTAGCCAGGAGGCACTAGAAGCACTTAGATAGTGAAGTGGATAGAATCTAGAGCCTGGCCTTGGCTGGGCCTAGAGTGAGGAAGATCTGAGTTCAAATCTAGCCTCAGACAATTGCTAGATGTGGGACCCTGGCCAAATCACTTGACTGCTCTCTGCCTTAGTTTCCTCATCTGTAAAATGCAGATCATAACAGCACCTACCTCCCAGAGTTGTTGCAAAGATCAAATGAGATAATATTTGCAAAGTGCCTAACACGGTGTTTAGCACATAGTAGGTACTTAATAAATATGTTTCCTTCCTTTGATGAGCACATTCACCCATGAAGCTGGGGCCCTTTGTTCTCAGTAACTATTGACCAATACTCTCACAAAGAAAGTCCCTTCCAAACCTCATCTAGGATTCCCCTGTTTCTACATGCTATCCCACACCTCTGCCTTCTACCCCCAAATAAAAAAAATTCAGGAGAATATGAATTTGTTTTCAATCAGACCTTATTTCAGTAAAGACTCTTAAATGGACTAGAGGATGGTTAACCTGTTGCCTTCCATTTTCCTGCCTTGTGTCTCCTCAAGTCCAGTCCCAAAATGTCACAGAGGGCTGTCAGTTCAATCAGGGCCAGCGTGGGGATCTTCTTCATATCTTGTGGTGATAAGTCTCCTATTCTTGTCACTCCAAGTCTTCCCTTGGGAATTCTAAACTTCTAGAGAAACAGAAGAAAATTCTATTTAGTAGGGACTAAGGTATTTGAAATCACAGATAATTCCAGGAAATTCAATCATTTTCAGGTAACATATAAATGACGCTTGGAAAGATCACTGCTCTAGGAATCATAATGTCCAGATTCTAGTCTGGGTCTGATTATTAACACTCTGTGTAACCTTGGATCAACAACTCTCTCTTCTCTAGGCCTCAATTTTGTCATCTATATAATGAGAGGAGTCTTAGAGATGATCTAGGTCTTACATCATGTCTAAGGTTCCTTTTGACTCTGATAGCCTAGGCATCTATAATAGATGGTTACTAAGAACTTGCCCTTTGAAACGCTCTTTCAGATGACAAACTTAAGTCCCTCTACTTCTCTTATTCCTACTCTTAGTGAACCTGTTCTTTGATCTCATGGGAAACTCCAGTCCTTCTAGGCCTCGCTAGTTTTTCAGTATTAGCCTTCTAGTTTCACCTTCTACCCTACTTAGTTCAGAACCTATAGCCAAGGAGTTCAACAATTCTCTTGCTTAAATCCTTGATTCTTTTACCACTCCTATGTCCACTGCCAAGCCATTACTAACATCACATCTAGGATGAATCCCAAATGGCTGATCTTTGACAGAGAAGTCAAAAACTGAAAGTCACAAAATTGACTGAAGGCCTCAGTGAGGTTGAATGGCAGAAATTTATAGTGGAGCCAAAGTTCCTTTACAGTTTTGGTTTTTTCTATTAATCTCTTGTTGATTTCTTAGGACATTCCTCAGCAAGCATTTGGTCCAACCCATGCATGAAAGGAATCTCCACTATAACATACACATGGTCATCCAGACTCTTCTTTGAAACCTCCAAGAAGGAGAAACCCACAACCTCTCAGGGCAGATATTTAACTTTACAAAGTTCCAAATTATTGCTAAGTTTTCCTGCGTCAGGCATAAATTTGCCTCTTGGTAATTTCTATCCATTGCTCTTTTTCCTCTGGATCCCTTCCACTGAATTTAAAAATTCAATTAATTTATTTTCTATTCCAATTTATCTCCCCCACCTAATCCTCCCCTACTCATTGAAAAGGCAAAAAGCAAAAACAAAAACCATTATTACAAATATGTATAGTCAAGCAAAACAAATCCCCACATTAGTCATATCCTCCCCCTCCCCGAAATATTCTTTAATCTGTACATTTTTCAGTACTTTGGGCTTCTTGTATGACCCTAATCATCATGAACCTTGTTTTACAATGCTATGTATAGATGTTTTATCTCATGTACAAAACTGGAAGTGCTTTGTAAGGCAGGGACCAGGCATTATTCATCTATAAATCCTCCACAGGGTCTTACCCATTGTAGGTGCCCAGGAAATGTTTATGGAATTGAATCCAATAGCACAGTTCCAAATGTCCAAAGAAGTTCATGGGACCAACCATCCAAGTGTGTTCCCACACTTGGCTTACCGGCAGTGAGCCCTTGCCCTTTATCCACTTGATTTCTGGGGGCAGTGTTCCTTTCTGCAGAAGAGCCGCTTGCTCCGAATATGCAGAATCAGTGCTAAATATTTCCTCCTTCCCAGAACTGGGAACTGGACAAGGATATTCCACACATCCTGGATAATCTGCCACTGCCAAGGGACAAAAACAGAGCTCTTCAACAGAAGTCACAGGGCAGATGTCCTGCAGATGTTGGTGACTGGAGTTCTGAGGGGGAAAGGATGCTCAGGGATTTATCTACTACAGATGTACTTCTCCCTCCCTGGATCCCTGTCTATAGACCAAATTCTTAGTTCTCATAGTCAAAGGAATCTTGCCTGCAGAATAACTAACTATAGAAATCCCATCCAAGTTTTTCCTACTTCTACTTTCATATCCATCCAATCCATCCTTCCCTGAATATTCTTCCTGATGCATAGATCTAGTGATGTCATTTATCTGCTACAGAATTTTCAATGGTTCTCTATTGCCTGCAGAGTAAGGGGCATAATTCCTTGACTAATATTTAAGGTTTTTTCATTTTGGTGCTTCTCTACCTTTCCTGTTTTGCCTTACATATACTCCATAAACCAGCCAAACTAGGTATCTCTAAGGTTGTGGAATAGATACTGTGCTCTCACTCTTCCTTGTCTTTACTCAACTTATTCCCAAGTCCTTGTATGACCTTCTATCCTCCTACCTTCACTCCCCATCCCTCTGCATTATGAATTCCTTTCCATTCTTTTCCAATTCAAATTCTACCACTTTAAAGAAATTTTCCCTGATCCCGGGTTGCCAATAGCCTTTCCCCCTTGGATTGTCTACACCACTTGACTTGCACCCTTCCAATGCATTCAACGTGTAATACTGTATATTATAGGCAGCTGTGTTACTAGCATATTCCTAGACTAAGTTCCTGAAAACAAGGGACCCAGACTCATTTAAACTTAGCATCTTTCCCAGAACCTAACCGAGGACTCTGATCACAGAACACAATAAATGTTTGTTGAATTTTATCTAGAAGTCTTATAACCACAATGTGCCTTTTTTCCTTATGATGGAAGTTTCCAGAGTCCACCAGGATTCTCAGTGCCTGTGACTGGCATTTTGCAAGTTCTCTAATACATGGAAAAGAAAACATTTTATCTGGCTCATGTTAATGCCAGGTCTTAGGCACACAACTCTATGCAAATAAAAGCTTCAGCACCATTAGGGCTCCATCACCAGACTCCAAGCATTCAGGCAGCCCAGGTTGCCAAGAAATTTGACCCTCATTGATCTTGCTGAAGGTAATTTCTCCATTGGCTCAAGGGCCTAGAAGTCTACCAGCCACTCTATGTTGGCTTTCAAACCCAATCACAGTTTCACAAAAGACACCAAGGTCATTGAGCTCTTGACAGCTTGAGGGGACGCAAGAAGAAGGAATAAGCAGGATATAGGTAGAAGGAGAAAGGAAAGGAAGAACTAGTTTTTCAAGTTTTAACAAGTGAGGACTTTGGTAGCAAAAAGCTTATTTTGACTGATAAACATCTTCCAGACACTGATACTGGTCCAAAGAGCAATAGCTAGAAAATATTGTTATAAAGAATGTCCTTGAAGAGAAACCTAGATATACTTTTAGATTTAAAAGAAAAAAAGACTTCTCACCTGGTGGGGATTCTGCAGGTATGGATTTGAGCTGGGTCCATTTCCCTTCAGCATCCACTTTTTCTGTTAACACCTTCTGCATAAGAATGTTGCAAATTATATCAATTGATAAGCATTCATTGAGTACCTACCTGTGTCAGGTACTGGGGACACAGTGACAAAAAGGAAAGTCCTTTTCTTTAAGAAGCTTACAGGCTATAGGACAAAACAACGTGTGTAACAGAATATATGCAAGGTGTATTATCTACTACAGATCCAAAGTTAATGCAAGGTAATTTTGAGGGGAGAGATAGTAACAGCCAGATCAGGACAGGCAATGCACAGGAAAGGCATGAGGTAAGCTTTGAAGGAAGCTGGTGATTCTAAAAGGTAGAAGAGGTAAGAGGGAGTAGATTCCAGGCATGGCAGGGGGGAACAATCTATGTAGAGGGAGTGATGAAATATGGACATATTGCAGCTAGCTGCATTTAAGGTTTACAAAGTGCTTTACATGTCATCTTATCTGACCCTCTCCATAACTATGAAGTAAGGGCTATTATTATCCTCATTTAGCAGGGAAGGAAACTGAGGCCGAGAGAAATTCCAGAAGGCCAGTTTGGTTGGATCATAGTATATATGAAAGGAAGTACAGTTATCTTTTCCACATCTCAGAGGTTAGGAGCGCAGCACCCCCATGATCTGGAAAATCTACATAAAATATTTTGGCCCTGCCGTCATGCCAGAGAAGGAGTCTGAATTATTATGGTACTAAAAGATAAAATATGTTGAATACTATACATATATTTTAGGCATTCCTGAGTGTCTAAACTTTTTCTGTCATCTGCTGGTCTTTGCATGTCATCTGCAGCTTCCATAAAATTCTCATTTAATTTCTTATGCTGCCACATGATATATCGAAACCACAATGGGGAAAGTCACAATGTGGAAGGGATAACTGTGATGCATAATAAGCCAGGAGGTAGGCTGAAATCAGTCTGTAAAGGGCCAAACAGAGAGAGGAGTTGATATTTGCTCCTAGAAGGAAGAGGAAGCTAATGGTATTTTTTGAGAGGAGGGAGTAGGGGGATGACATGGTCAGACTGTAGGCATCTGATATCTGATGTACAGCATCCTCATTCCAAAGGCCCTTAAACTATGACTACTGTGATTCATTCCTAAGGATCTAGTTTGTGTTATGTACGACCTCTCTTTTAATGTATGTAAGAATAGGTTTGCTTCTTAGAATTGTGTTTCTGCAAATAGCATGCTTCCTTTGGGGACTGAAAAAAAATTACTTACCAGAGAATATGTATATGCATATAGTCATATGTAGAGATAGATATTCAAATTCAAGACTTTTCCCTCTCTCTGTTAGGATCATTGTGCATTGGTTTATTTCCCCTTCCCATATACAATAAAAGTTAGTATTCTTATATGAAGATTCCCAAAGGGAAAAGCTATAAGCACTTCCATCATAGGATCTCTGATCCTCATTGGAGACAGTCTAAGACTTCCTCACACTGACGAGGCAAGTTAGAAGCAAAACTTGCTGGAGAGAATCATGACCATCTTATACACTGTCTTATAAATCTACAGAATTTTAGTTGCTTCTCACTTTCTTTTGCTTTTATCCCTGAAACCAATTCAGAACTCCTCCTATTCTTCCATTTACAACTTTATAGATATATGTGTAAATGGCCCCATAAAACCTGGATTCAGAGATAAAATCCTCCACACCCCTTTGATGGCCAATCTTGAGTCAACTGAGAAATATCCCAATCCCATATTCTCATCTCCCCTAACCAATATCATAATCAAAGTTTCCAAAGAGTAGATCTGCAAACAGAGATAACAAATAATACCTTGCTCACTGCCTAGCCCACCTCAGAAAGGGAAATTTTCCATTATAGAAAGTGCAAAAGGGAAAGCTGAGAATTCGTCTTCGAGGAAGCTACCATACTTATGTCCCAACCTGGGCACAGATTTGGAGAGACTGCAGCATTCTGCTTCCATCTTCAACCCTCCTGAGACCTTAGTCAGCTGTACAGAATATTTTCTAATAAATATTGCTTGGATAACCTGTATCAGATTGTTTGCCATTTGAGGAGAGGAAAAGGGAGGGAGAATAATTTGGAACACAAAATCTTATAAAAAATGAATGCTGAAAATTATCTTTACATGTAATTGGAAAAAATACTGTTTACAAAAAAAATATTACTTGGACACATAAGTCTTTGCACGATGTTAACCAGATAACCCCTCAAGGAAAGATTTCTGCCCTCAAATATAGGAATTTAAATGGATAGGAGATACTGATCATGTTTTCTTGTCAGACATATTGTGTCACTTGGTTTCACTTAACTATTTGAGTTTCTTGTGTTACAAAGAAGGCTTCCTTGAAGACCCGGGGTGGGGAGGGGGGCAGAATGGAACAGGAGACAAGGGAATTAGGTTAAAAAATGACTGATATTAAAATAAAGTGCATCAATAAAACTTTAAAGGAATAAATGAAATGAAAGTCAGCCTGCTAATTATAACTAGCATTTACATAGTGTTTTAAGGTTTACAAAGTGCTTTTACATATATTTATCATCTTTGAGCCTCACACTGAGGATAAGGATAATCCTCTGAGGCAGCTAAGTGGCACAATGTTTAGAGCACTAGGCTGAGGTCAGGAAGACCTGACTTTGATTCTGGCCTAGACACTAACTGTGTGACTCTGGGAAGTTAGGGAAAGGAGATTTTGGGAAGAAGATAATTTCACTTTGGGACCCATAGATGTCTCTGATACCCCATAGATTTTGAGAGATCAGTGAGACTTTCAACTGGAAATGCCATATAGAGAGCTAGAACTGGGGAATAGGATCTCACAGAAGTATTCTGTGAGATGCTGGGAGAGAGCTCTGGGAGTCATTTTCATAAATGCAGTAACTGAATCCCAGGGAGCAGAGGGTGTTACTCAGAAAGGAGGAGGGTTACTTCTTCCCCTTAAGTAAGAGAAATCAAGAGATTTTTTGCCACATAAAGGAGAGAGCTTAGAAGAACTCCCACCTGATGGCCTCAATCTTCTCAGTGAACTAGGAAGAAAGTGACTACAGAGAGTGAGAGGGACAAAAACAGGGTTGAGGAGAGCAAGGAAAGAAGTGATTGCAATATCACAAGAAAAAATGTTGAAAAGCTTAACTCCTGTATCTTGAAGTAACTGTATTCTCTTTAAAACATGTAGCCACTAGCCAGAAGAGTTTCTTAAGTCAAAAAGTACAGGTACGCTTCACTGAGAAATTGTTCTATTACTGAACTGTTCGTTTTGCTAATCTCCTTTCCCCCCCAGCAGGCAAGGATGTTCCAGGTGCCATCATCTCGAGGGCTTTTCTCTGGCCCAGGGATGCAGTCTTGAAGTCAGAGAAGTTGGCTTCGTAAATCTTGGCTCTGCCATACTCTGGTTGTGTGACCTTAGACAGATCATTTCCTCTCTCTGAGGACCTCAGACCCCATCTACAAATGGGGATAATATTATACTACCAATCTGAGGGTTATTATAAGGAAAGCACTTTATAAAGCTTCAAGCACTTTGAAATGTAAGGTGCTATTCTTATTTTTATTCTTTAAAATGGTAATGGAAGCCAGGACATCTGAATGATATTTTATTGATTAGAGCCAGCAAAGGTGCTAGAGAGAAGCCTGGCAGTGAGCTACTTACCACCAGCATCATACAATGAAAAGAGTGACAGATTTCAGCTAAGAGGATGTAAGTTTCAATCCCAGCTATGCTACTTATCACAGTTCTGTGACCATGGATGGGCAAGTCACTTGAACTCCTTGGACCTCAGTATCCTTCTCTGTAAAATGAGAGGGTTAGACTCGATGAGCTCCAAAGTCTTTTCTAACTCTAAATCTGTGATCCTAAAATCATTGCTAGGTAAACAATGGTGATCAGGAGCGAGGATTTTGCCATAGGATGACACTTCTTGCTCTAAGCAAGAAGGGGTCACAGAGGTCATCTAGTCCAACTCCCTCATTTTACAGATGGGTAAATCTAGGTCCAGAGAATTTAAGTAACTTATCTAAGGTAGTTTTTGTTTTTTGGTCATTTCAGTCATGCCTGATTCTTCATGATGCCATTTTTGGGGAGTTTTCTTGGCAAAGATACTGGGATGGTTTGATATTTCCTTCTCCAGCTCATTTTTACAGAGAAGGAAAGTAAGGTAAACAGGGGTAAGTGACATACTCAGGGTCACACAACTAGTAAGTGGCTGAGGCTGAATTTGAACTCAGGCAGATAAGTCTTACTGATTCTAAGCCCAGTTCTCTATCCACTGTGCCCCCTAGCCACCCATGTCCAAGGTAATTTGGAGACAAATTTTGTGCCAAGATCCTCTATCTCCATATGCAGCCACCCTTTCTATGACAACACATAGTAGTCCTAGATGTATTGTACATAGTAGGTGCTTAATAAATGTTTGTTGAATTAAACTGAATTTGCCTGATAGACTTGATGTTCCTTCTCTTACCAAGGCAAATACATTACCTGTTCAGTTGAAAATCTGACCTTCAACTGTATTTCTTCTGTGTGTATGAGTTTAATAGTCACCAGAGTGTCAAGGGTTAATTTTGCTTATAGAAAATTAATTACTTGGGAGAAAGTTGCTACTGTCAGTAGGAGTTCGAGGAATGGGACAAGAGAGAGAGGGGAATGAAGAGAGCACCAAAGATGAGGAGAGACAAGATTTAACTCACCCCAGAATCAAAGGTGCCAAAGATGTCTCTGACATCTCTCACGGGTGGCTTATTCTTCTTACGGATTGAGCGCGTGTATGTGTCTAGTCTCCGTTGCACAGCAGCTGCCTGGGTCTTTGTAAGCGTGGACAGGAGCACTCTGTTATCACTGTCTGGTGTGGAGGCCCCAATGAGGTCAGCCAAGCCTGTGTCCTGAAGCCATTGGGCTTCTGCCTCACCCTCTGTCAACAAATGGAAAGCACTGGATGAAGTAAACACATTACCACGATTCCAGAGGCAAGAGGGACAGCAGATCTGGTCATATTCACACAGATAATACCAAACAAACAGAAAGATATTTATGGTAATGAGTTCCTTGTCAACCCAGGTATTTATGCTGACACTAAATAGTCACTTGTGAGGGATGTTGGGTAGAGGGCATACTTATGGTTTGAGAGCATGCCAAGTTACATGACCTTTGAAGCCCCATCCAAACCTTCACTTTATAATTCTCAGACACAGATATTCACACTTACAGATACAATCACAAGAGCACAACTGCCATGGGTAAAACTTGGCCTGAAATATACCAATTCTTGCTGGATGTTTTCATCTAACGACTAAACACCATGAACTTTTACTATTAACCAAGAGCCTCCTATGTATCCCAGAGCATTTAGCACAGCAGTTAACATGCCTTAGTCTCTTCTTGTGTAGAACTAGGGGCCTGGATTAGCATTTCAGAAATATTTAACACTCAGTAAATATTTTACTTACGATGCACAGATGGGCAAAACATATTATTAATGGAAGTTATACTTTATACCAAGCATAATGTACCACAGCTGCCAGGGTTCTAAAGGACCTTAAGAGGTCTTTGGCTCCTGACTAAAAACAAATGAAACACTAAACAGTCCAGGATGACTGGAGCCTTCTTTCCCTGCAAGGCCAGCGGCACCACAACCATTCTTAGTCACTCCTTCAAGGATTTTATCCTCATGCTGACCAATATCTTTTCTTTTGTGTCTGATCACCACCTCTCCTCATGGTGTAGCTTAAACCCATTTACATTTTATTCAATAGTGTCTAAAAATTAGAAGTTAGTGCTTCACCAAGCAAACTACCAATAGATTACTCATAAAACTAGATAAAATAATAACAGTTAATAGAGGTGAACCAGAGAATGTAAAATTAATAGAACAAGTCTCCCAGTTCTAAAATTACATTATAAAACTGTAATCATTAAAACTATTTTATACTGTTTAAAAAATAGAAAAGTAATTCAACACAACTGACTATATTAGCAAGTCTGAGAAGCAAACAAACATGGGGACTCAGTGTTTGATAGATCCAAGAACAAACTCTTGAAGGAAGGAGACCTTATTGAAGTTCTGGGAAAACTGGAAAGCAGTTAGGCAGAAAACAGGTTTAAGCCAGCATCTTCTCCATTTGGAGCTTGTTGTGGTACCTGGTATAAGTGATCTAAATCCTAAGTCACATTATAAGAAGAATCATAATCAGAAAAGGAAGAGAGATTATAAAAGAGAAAACAGACAATTCCAATGATATAAAATTTTAAAGCATTTGTACAAACAAAATCAATGCAGTTAAACTAAGAAACATTAATGAGGAAAAAATTATATCAAGGTTTTTGATAAAAGATTGACCTATAACTTACATAGGAAATTGATATAATAAATAAAACTAAAAGTTTTATTTTAAGACAAAAGTTTAATGGTCAAAGAATATGAAGAGTTTTCAAAACACAAAATATGCTCTATCAACAAACATGAAAAAAATGTTCCAAATCACTAAGAGAACTGCAAATCAAAGTAGTCTCTCATCAAATTGGCAAGGATGACAAAAGATGCAAATACTCAGTGATTTGAATAGATTGTTGGAAGGGCTTTGTCAACACAGGCATACTATTACAATTTGGAACTATGTAAGCAAAGTTACTATGTTGTTTATACCCTATGACTCAGTGGAACCACTACTGGATATAAAGAAGGTCTGTGACAGAAAGGAAGATGTATACATACACATACATACACACACACCAGGATATCGATAATAACACTTTTCTGTCGTACCAAAAGCAGATACCCCTTGATTGGATACAGGCTAAACAAATCATTCTAAATAATGTAACGAACTGTTACTTTGTTCTGAGAAGCACCAATTATGAATAATTCAAAGAAACATGAAAAGGCTTATATGAACTAAGGATTCCTACCTGATCTGATAGGTCCTACCAAACTGAAAAGACTTTGAGTATAGGCCTGGTCAAGAAAGAAAGTTATACAAAGAAAGGACCAGGAGACTAATGATCAAAATAATACAATAGAAGGCAATACATAAAAGAGAAAACAGCTCAGAATAAATGCAAAAATCTACACTGTTTCCAGATGACAGAAATTGATTCATACCTTCTTCTTTTTAATAGAGAAGTGGTGGACTATGGTACAAAATTTTTCATACTGTCAGACAAATATGCTGTATTAGACAATTTTGCTTAGCTGTTTGCCATTATTGTCATAAGTGAGGGAAGTACCAGGAGAAAAGGGGGAATTATCAAAATGATTATATTATTTAAAAATAGACATTACTAAAATATTTTAAAAAGGAGATTCACTAGAATCTCAAAACAAATGTGGTAGTAAAATTAAAAGAATAGTCACATTCTCATTTTAAAAAATGACAGACTAGACTAATATCCTCTTCAAAGGTGCCAGTTTAGAACCAATCCAAGAAGCACCATTCAGAGCCTTGGCATCATGGAACTTTGAGAGGGGTAGTCACTTGGCACTTTGGGAAGGGACAGGGAAGTATGAGTACATACTAAGTTTGGGGTTTACAGGATCATAAACTATGGAAGTAGAAAGGACTTTTAGGGATCATCTCATACAACTGCCACATTCCATGGACGAAGAAACTGAGGTTCAGAGAGGGAAGGGATTTGCCAAATGTTACACAGTGAGTATATGAGTTGGGATTTGAATCCAGTTCCTCTGACTCCAAATCCACCACTCTTTTCACTCTATCACGTTGCCTCCCCTACATATATTACAGATAGTTGTTAAAACAAACTGAATTCCCCTGCTCTTGTTTCAGATTACTTACCTCCTCCACCCCAGTATCACTGACATTTTCTGGTGACTCACATGGATGTGGAGGTGAACTGGAGTACTTTAAGATCTTCTTAGTCTAGTTAAGCTCTGATAGGTCCTACCAAACTGGAAAAACTTTGAGTACAGGCCTGGTCAAGAAAGAAGTTCATCACCAGAAAGAAAGTTTATTACTATCCACCACTAAAGTGAGGAATGTCTCAGCTGCAGCAACCCAAAAACTAACGTGGTGGGAGCTGTAATTCTCACTAGTGGGAGAGGGCATACACTGATTAAATCTTGGGTTCTTGAAGTATCCTTAATGGTAAATGGTACCATACAGCATTTTTATCTGAGGCCATATTCCTTTCCAAAAGAAAGTTAGAAAGAAAGGGAAGGAAGGAAAGGAAAAGAAAGAAATGCATGAACAGAAGGAACAGAAGGAGAGACAGAGGGAGAGACAGAAAGTGCTAAGCACTGGGAATATAAATACAATCAAAAAGATAGCCCCAGCTCTCAAGGCTAATTCTAAAGGGGGAAATTTTGAAAAGTGAAGAGAGGGAGGAAACAGGGAAGGAACAGTGGAGGGGGGAAATCTGGAGAGTTAGGAGAGGAGCCCAGAAGAAAATGAAGATGTAGCTGACTTGGACATTTTCCTTGAAATGGACGTTCAGGGAGGGACTAATCAAACAGAGAAAGGGTCTGCAAGGGCAGAATGTACTTCCAGGGTGAGAAGGTTGGGTCACAGTGAGCCTTCCAGATTGGGAGGCCATGTAGAGTGAACTTCTAGGGTGGGGGGGTGGGAGAAAAAGGGAGAGAAGGAAGGAAGGAAAGAAGGAGGGAGGGAAGGAGGGAAGGAAGGAGGAAGGAAAGAGGAAGGAAGCAAGGAAGCAAGGAAGAAAGGAAGAAAGGAAGGAAGGAAGAAAAAGAGAGAAGGAAAGGGGCAGAAAGAGAAGGAAAAGCAAGAACAAAAAGGGGAAAGGAGAGGAGAGGAAAGGAGAAATCACTGTGCTTTCAGCTCTTTGCCTTTTTCTCTCCAGCTCATCACTTATAGGCAGGGGTGGGGGCTAGGTCTGGATAGTAAAGTCTAGCTAAGGGGTCTCCAACTGACCCTAACAAGTTCCAGGACTCTGGAATTCACTGTCCATGTTCTATGGGCAGCTCAGCTTCTTATGCAAAATAATCACAAATTTTCCAAATAAAATTGGATTTGGTCTGGATGTTGTGCACACAATTTAATTAGAGATTCTGCTGGTCTATAACGAAGCTTAACCTAGAAAAATCATCCTTGTTCTCAGAAAATTAGCTTTCCCCAAATGATGTCAGAGACTGCCTGTAATGACCCACTTTTCTTACAAACAGAACCTACTGATAAACTGAAGGGCTGGGTCTGAGCTCAGAGAAAGCCTGGTCCTTTACGGCTGCCATATCCATTTATAAACTGCAAAGCACTATATAATTGTTTATCATCATTATCATTTTCTACACAAAACTTCATCTGTCCAACTGCAAAACTCATTTCAGCCCAAAATATTCAACTTCTCAATAAAAACAGTTTTTATAAGTTAAAAGATCCATTATCACCAAAGGAAGGAAGGAAGGAAGAAAGGAAGGAAGGAAGGAAGGAAGGAAAGATGGAAGAAAGAAAAGAAAGAAAAAAGAGAAAGAAAGAAAGAAAAGAAGGAAGGAAGGAGGGAAGGAAGGAAGAAAGAGCTAAAGGGCAAATTATAAAATATCACATATATTTGGTCCTTTAGAGAGAGCAACTGTTCTGTGACAGAGGCTGCGCCCATCTGAACTCAATTATCTAAAAGGTCATTTATCCCTTCATGGACTCCCTATACTGTGGGTAAAATTTCCTCCTCCCCACACACTTAGGAGCCATTTTAAAACTTGGCAAAACATGGAAGTGCAAATTGAAACTCATGGGGTTTCTCCAGAGACTCCCCAGCATTATAAGGCATACTGGTCACTAGAAAACAAAGAATGAGTAGATACAGGCATGCCCATCAGTGCCCTCCACAACTTACCCGGAGGGCTGTTGGTAACAGCTCTACTACAGAATCACTGACATTTATATAGTAAATGCAAATTGCTTTGTCTTCTGGTCTTCCAGTTTCACCTAGAAACTAAACAATCTAGAGACAGCCTAATGTGGCAAAAAGAAATCTGGATGTGGAATTGGAGACCTTGTGTTTCAAATTTAGCTTTACCACTTACTTCCTGTGTGACCTGAAATAAATTACTTCATTTCTCTAGGCCTCAGTTTACTCATGTGTAAAAATAAAGAGATTGGATTACATGGCCTTTCAAATGAAAAATCTCTAATCCTATGATTCAATGGATTTGAACTGATTGTTACTGTTATTTCTCTAGGTGCCAGACACAGGGAAAACAAAAACAAAATTTTTTCAAAGCCCCTGCCCTCCAGGAGCTTACAATTTAGTAAGGAAAAACAAACTGAGTACACAGATAAGAAAACCCAAATTATAAACAAAGAAAATAAAAACTAATACTGGATAGAAAGAAAATAAAAACTAATAATTGATAAGGGAAAGAAATAGACTGGGGAATCAGGAACAGTCTTACGTAGAAAGTGGCACATGAGCTGAGCTTTGGAAAGAAGCCAGGGACTCAAAGACATGGAAATACATTTTAGGCAGTAGACCCTGAGCAGAGAAATGAAGAAGACCCTGTATAGGCAACAGCAAGTAGGAGAGTTTGGCTGAAACGGAGTGTAGGACAAGGAGTCATATGTAATAAGCCTGGAAGGGAACTGGGTGAGAGGGGATTGGAGCCAGATAGTACAGGGCTTTGTAAAGGGGAAAACCCCTTTAAAATGATTTAATAATTGTTATGTCTGGAATCCTTCCTATGGAGCCGAGCCTGAACTCTTCTAGTAGCCGCATCACTGGACTATTTGTGATAAGCACATTTGCCCTGGCTGTTTGCTAAAGCACACATGTAAACAGAAAACTTGTGGTTGGTCTCTTGGTCCCTATGATAGGGAAGTTGGGCTGGAAGGAGCCAAACCTAACAGGACTGGTCACTGAGCAGGAAAAGCTGCCTAACTCAATAGCCTTAAAAGGATAGACAACTTCACTGATCATTCTTTATTCCTGTTTGTCAAGCACATTAGGACTCTTCAAGCCCTCCCTCAGATTTCCAGCAAGGGCAGAAGGAAGGGTTATCTCTTGATTCTCAACAGTGAACACTTGATGGCCTGGATAAACCTGAGACTGGACCTCAAGTCTCTTCTTTGTTTCTCTCCCTGAGCACAGGTGACCAAACAGCAATCCTGAGATGGGTGGTTCCAGCCTTGATAACAACTTTGTGAGTTCAATAGGTCAGGAGTTATCATACTCACGAGAGTGTGATGGGGGGATATAGCTTACTGTTACATGCTGTAAATGTCAACAGGCACTCATGGGTCCTGTGTGTTTTAAACATTTCTCCTTTAGTAAAAGAAAGAAAAAGTTGTCCTATACCTCATCTTCTTTGTACCTATGTGTAAAAGACTCTGTTAATTCCTTTGGGGGAACCCCCCCCCCAGCCATGAGCCATTCCTAAGCTTTTAAAGATTTTCCCTAGAGCTCCAGGATGGGGAATAATGAGCCAAAAGGTATGAGAAAAGCTTGATTTCTCTCTCTTGGGCATTAGTCTCCTTCAGGACTGAACCTGGGCTGAATGATCTGAGAGCTGTGGTATAAGAGAATTCTCCCACCCCCAAACGATGAATTTTATAGTTTTATATGCCAGACAGAGGAGTATGTATGTTATCCTAATGACCATTGGGAGCCACTGAATCTTCTTGAGTGAAATAATCAGATTAATTCTGTGTCTTTTTAAAATTGATCCTATTTATAATTAATTGATTTTTGCCCTGTAGCTGCCTAAGCCATGATTCTTTGTCTCTGAACTTAATTAAGAAATTTAGCAGGCCTGTAACGAGTTAGGTTTAGAAATTCAGTTCTGTTCACTATTCTTCTATCCTTGTATCAAGGAAATCTCTTACCCTTAAAGGACGCAAGTGGACATCAAGGAGTCTGGTCTAGTATCTTTACACTACCAAGCTATCCTTCATGAATGTCTGGTTTGTTACCCAAAGAAGTCTGGTTTGCTATCTCTGTCCTTGCAGATGCAGCTGGACTCAAACAATGAAGATTTCTTAGTCACAGGAGGAAAAGAGGGGGGTTGTTGCTAGCCCTCATTCTTAATTTCCATCCAATCAATTTTCTTCCATCTATGATGCTAGCTTTCTTATTTTCTATACTCCCCAAATCTATAAAAGAGCTGTCCCCCTCATTTGGGGGCCTTAGCTTCAGTAGAAAAGTTGAAGTCCTATTTATTGGTAAATTTGTGCTTTACTAATAAATTAATTGTGCTTATAAAACCTTGTGCCTCAGTCTACCTTAACTTAACCTGTTATATAAGCAAGGGAATAGATTATGTCCTAATGTTCCTGAAAGTCCCAGATAAAGGAAACTAGAAAGAATGTTGAGCTCCTCCTAAGTTCTAATTCTACAAAGATTGCCGCTAAAGTAGAAACTACCAGAAGTGTAGTCTGTGGGTGTCAGACACAAATTTACATGGGGGGAGGGTAGAGGGAGGAAGGACATAAACAATCACAAGGGCAGGGTAAAAAAAAAGCCAAAAGCACAGTCTCACTCATTATGGAAGTGCCCATCCCCATCTCACCATGCTGATTTCTGCTGGTTACATCTAACAAAACCCAGAAGGGAATGTTTCATCTAGTTTGGATTTGGAGAGGGTGAGATGGTGGCGGGGGGGCGGGTAGGGTAGAAATAAGATAAAAAGGGGAAAGGGACAGAAGAGAATCTACTCTTTTGGTCTGGGTACTATTTGGAATATCCAGAGTTATTTAATATATTTAAAGAACTGGCCTAAGTATTGACAAATAGAGAAATCTTTTAGACATGGACTTGTTATACCACATAAGTAAGAATGCTATCTCTTATCAGGCTGGTTAATCAGAAGAATGCCAGACATTGGATCTTGATTTTAATAAAATACTTGTCAAGTTCACCATAGTATATTGGTAAGGGTGTTGGCTTTGGAGTCAGAATCCTGGTTCTTCTACTTGCTACATGTAGGCTACTCTGGGCCTTGGTTTCCACATCTATAATATGAGGGATTAAAACCGGAGGAATGAAAGGGGGATCTCAAACCAACAGAATGTAAGGGGTCTAAATGACAATACCTCCTTGGGGGATGAGGTGTGTGTATGTATATATACATACATAACACACACACCTGGGATGGGAGATGGAAATCTCATGATGAGTTTATTCTTTGAGGAGTTGATGCATTGGGAGACTACTTTCTCTGAGATGATCTTTATCCTTTAAAGTTCCTTCTAGCTCCAAATCTTAGGATCCTATAAAGTCTTTCATAATATCCTTATAGGCAAGATGGAGAAATAGGAGCTAGATGACTGTATGATTAAGTGGATTCACAGCTGGTTGAAAAATGATTATATATACCATTATTCTCAATTTACAGATGAGGAAACTGAAGCAAACAGAGGTTAAATGATTCCAAATAAACATCTGAAGTAGTGTGAGAACTCGGTCCTTCCTGAATCCTAGACCATCACTCTATCCACTACACCACCAGCTGCCTAGTGATTAACATCCTGTTCCCTAGATTATTCTAATGCTGCACAGAAGTTGTGGAAGGCTCTTCCTTACTAAGGAGTGAAGCCATCCAGAATTCTCAACTGAATTTTAACCAATCAGAAGTATGAACCAGGTGTAAATCAAGCCTAGCCATCTCCACTGAATCATTCAACCAATCAATCAATCAAAACAGCAAAAAGTATATTGGGATTGACAAAAAAAAAAGGCACAGATCTATGAGTTTTGTATAAAATAACAAGTCGCTCTGGATTCCCATTCCAGTGTCTGGCTAACACTCAGGAAGCAATCCTAGCCAAGCATCAGCAAGGAAATCACTTGAGGAAGAGCACCTAGGCCTTTCCCTTCTCCCTTCACCAGAGCATGACCTTGTGAACTTCAGAGGGTTCTAGGAATTGAAATGTTCATCAGTGTCCCAGAAGCATCTGCTGGGACAGCAGTGAATGGTGGCAGAGAAAGCAATGACCTATGACAGCACCATTATCAGGATATGAGGACAAATTAGATTATCTGTGGAAAGATAGCTTCAGGAGTCTGCAAAGAACCCAGAAGACAGCTACAGCTTACCAAAAGGGACCATCATGAGTACTCCAGCAAGCTCCAAGTTACTCTCCTTTGCCACATATGCTCTGGACTATGTACGTACTTGCGAGAAAGTACATTACAGATTTTTTTGGAGGAGGGGGAGAAAGGGAATTTTATACCAATTGTTCTTACTATAGCGCCTTCTAAAAGCTTAATACCTCCTTCTAAAAGCTTAATGTCTAACTAATAGATAACAATTGATAATCACAAGAAGAAGCATGCTGGTAAGGGGGTTCATGCACTAGGAAACTACTCCCTTATCTCTTCTGGGTTCCCTTGAGCTTTGAAGGGGATGCAGTGTGCTCAGAGAGTCTTCATTATTCTGAGGGGTTTGGGGAGTGGTAAGGAGGAAATAAACATTCACTCTAGAAATTCCTAAACTCTTGTGTGTCATAGACTTCCTTGGCAGACTGATAAAGCCTTATAGAATGTTATTAAACGCATAGCAAAAAAACATAGGACACAGAGGAAAACTATGCCAAAATACAGTTATTAAAATAGCTTTTAAAAACAAGCTATTGGACACCAGGTTAAGAACTCCTGATTTACAGAGATTAATAAATAAAATGTAATTAGAGCTGAGATGCCAGCTCCTACCAGAAGCCCTATGTTGGCAAGGACCTTCTCCTTCCCAGGACCTCATAATGTATCAGCTCTTCACCTCACATCTGAACTTATCTCCTATTTTGTGTAAGACAGTAATCTTCCATTTTGTGTTTGAATCTTAACCTATCAGATTATAAGCTCCCAGAGGGCAGGAAATGATCATCTATGCTTTGCACCTCCTCCACTGCTCTACACTGAGTAGATACTGACAAATGTTGGCTGAACTGAATCAGTCTCTGCCTCTGTCTCTGTCTGCCATACAACACAATCAGAATCTCATTGTTGCTGTGGTTGTTGTTCAGTCATTTCAGTGTGTCTGTCTGATACTTTGTGACCCCATTTAGGGTTTTCTTGTCAAAGATATTGGAGTGGTCTACCATTTTCTTCTCTACCTCATTTTACAGATAAAGAACTGAGGGAAATAGAGCAAAGTGACTTGCCTAAGGTCACACAACTAGTAAGTGTCTGAGACCAGATTTGAACTCAGATGTTTCTGACTCCAGGCCCAGAGCTCTATCTACTGTGCAACCTAGCTGCTCCAGTCAAAACCTGCCCTGGGCCAATGCACTCATTCTTTCACATTCAATATTTCAAAATGAAATATCTTCTGTGTGGAACCCACCACCACACCGCCCTCCTTTCAATTTTCCCTCCCCATGCTTAACAGCGGCAGAGTTCCTCACCCTCTGGGATCTGGGCTTCAGTGACACTACCCTCCTCCTGCTTCAGTTCATCGCTCTGCTTCATGCTCTCCACCTCCATCCAGAAGTCATCCATTGAGAGGCTCTCTATGGAGGGGAGCCAGGACTCCTCCAGGGGCTGACACCGAGAAGAGCTCTGTTCTGGAAACTGGCTCATGCTGCATGGGAAAGTGGGATTTCTGCAAAGAAATGCAAAAATCAGTCAAAAAAGATGCAGTTTTATAAGAAAAAAGTGTTTTGAATGCTGAGAAGAAAGATCAATCAAAAAGATACGCTCATACAAACAGGACATTGTTGTTCTTTTAGAAAAATCTTTGTTTACATTTAGCATTTAAAAATTTTTAATATTAAAGATTCTGTTTTATGAGACCACAATAATAACTACTACATATGAATTACTGTGAAATTTGCAAAATGCTTTACGTGTATTTCCTTATTTGTCTCACACCAACCCTATAAGGTAGGTACTTCAGGCATTTTTAAAAAATAATAAATGAAGACAGCGTAGCTCAAGGATGACTTGCCCAGGGTCACACGGATTGTGTCAGAGGCTGGATCTGACTCCAAGTTCACATTTTCTCTTGCCTTTCCAACTCTGATACCTCCAAACTAAACCGAATAGAAAAAAGCAAGATCATCAATGATGTATTCATTCACCAGAAAGCTGCCTTCCATGGCAGCACAAGTGGAGATAAGGACTAGCTAGGTGGCACAATGGATAATGTTGAACTTGAAGTCAGAAAGACTTTAGTTCAAACCTGACCTTTGCTAGCTGTGTGACCCTGGGCAAGTCATTTAATCTCCCTCAGTCTCAAATCCTCATCTTTAAAATGTGGTATAATAATAACCTAAAGACAGCTGAGGGCAGAGTGGATAGAGAGCTGGGCCTGGAGTCAGGAAGACCCCCGTTCAAATCTGACCTCAGACACCGAGTAGCTATGTGATGACGCTGGGAAGTCACTAAACCCTGTTTGCTTCAGTTCCTCGTCTGCAAAATGAGCTGGAGGAAGAAATGACAAATCACTCCAGTGTCTGCCAAGAATGACATGACCCCAAATAGGGCCATGAAGAGTCAGACACAACTAAAATAACTGACAATGACAATAACATTTATGTCAACTATAATGAAGTACTACTTTAAAAGTCCAAGATTTGAGAGAAATCAAGATTTGCCAAGGTGGACAACTGAACGACATCAAGAATTTTAATTTTCAAAAAAGCTGTAATCCAATGCCATCTTCTTCTTTGATGCCTCCCTCGCCTCTACTGCAGCCTCTTATGACTCCCTTGTTACCCCAGGCATCACTCATGTTTAGTGGCTTTGCTGCTCAACTTAAAAGAGCTTGAGAGGGAGGAGGGGAAAGCTGAACACAGTCTGACATGCACCCTGGGTTTTGAGAATGCAGATGTCAAAACCTTCAGAGAAAGGATCGATGGGATCCCATGAATTCTAATTCTATAGGAGAAATCAGCATAAGAAAAACAGGAAGCTCTCAAGAATGAAAATTTTGAAAATCCAAAGAGAAATAATTCCAGCAAGGAGGAAAAAGGAGTAAGATAAATATACAAAGGGTATCTAGGTACAACTGAGTGGTGCAGTGGATGGAGTGCTGGACCTAGAGGCAAGAAGACTCATCTTCCTGAGTTCAAATCTAACTTCAGACACTAATTAGCCATATGACCCTGGACAAGTCACTTAACCTTGTTTGCCTCAGTTTCCTTACATGTAAAATGGGCTAGAGAAGGAATGGCAAATCATTCCAGTATCTATGCCAAGAAAACACTAAATGGGGTCAACAAAGGGTCAGATATGACTAATTAGCTAAAAAATAACAAAAGATGATGCAGAAAACTCACTGACCATTGGAGATCTTAAAAGGAAATGTATAGAAGATGGACTCAAGATCAGGGAATGAAAGATGAATACTTAAGTATAACAGCCATTAAAGAATAGGGTCAGGAGCTCAGTGACTAGAATAGACTCAGAAGCTAAAGACAACCAGAAAGAGCATTTTTAGTTGTGTCGTGGGAAGTGGAGCATCAGAGCACTACTGATGGGACTACTCTGGGACCAGTTAGGATGAATGAGAAAACGAAAAGTTTCTCAATTCCCATTGTTTTTATTTTTCTGTTAAAGTGCATAAACTTTGAATTGGAAAGGTGAGGAAGAAAAAATTAGTGAACAAGGATTTAAAACCCAAGATAAGCAAGGAGATAGTAAGAAAGCATCTAGCTGCCTTTTATGAACTCCAATCCCCAGGGTAGGATAAACTACATGCTAGGGTACTGAAAGAACTAGTGATTCAGACTGAGTTACTGTTTGTCACCTCTGAGAGATTATCATGAATAGGAATAATTGTTCCATGGGATTGGAAAAAGACAAATACTGAGCTGATTTTCAAAAAAGGAAACTAAGTCTACAAGTTATAAACAGGTCAGTGAACTTGACTTCAATTCCTGGCATGATATAACTTAAGATATGCCTTGTGAACATCTAGAAAGAGAAACTGACCAATGAAAGCCAACATGACTTCCAAAAACAGGTTCTGCCAGACCAACCTCATTTCCCTTTTTGACAGGATTACCAGACTGGTAGATCAGGATAATGCCATAGACATAGTTTGCCAAGATTTCAGTCAACTCAACAGTTTCTCAAGCTGTCCTTGTGGACAAGATGGAATGATAGGGGCTAAACAACAGTATACCTAGGTGAATTCAGAACTAGACCCAAAGACCCATTATTAATAATAATAATAAAAAAAGACGATGTCAATTTGGAGAGAAGTCTTTGGTGAACTGCTTCAAGAATTAGTATGTGGCTCACACCTATAAGATTGGCAAACATGACAGAACAAGAAAATGATAAATGCGGGAGAGGATGTGGGAGAGTTGGAACACTAATTCGTTGTTGGTGGAGCTGTGAGCTCATCCAACCATTCTGGAGAGCAATTTGGAACTATGCCCAAAGGGCTATAAATGTGCATATCCTTTGACCCAGCAATACCGCCTCTAGGACTGTATCCCCAAGAAATCATAAAAATGGGAAAGGGTTCCACATGTACAAAAATATTTATAGCAGCTCTCTTTGTGATTGCCAAAAACTGGAAGTCAAGGGGATGCCCATCAATTGGGGAATGGCTGAATAAATTGTGGTATATGAATGTAATGGAGTACTATTGTGCCATAAGAAATGATGAACAAGAAGACTTCAGGGAGGCCTGGAAGGACTTATATGATCTGATGCTGAGTGAAAGGAGCAGAACCAGGAGAACTTTGTGCACAGCAACGACCACAGTGTGCAAGAGTTTTTTCTGGTAGACTTGGAACTTCGTAATAACGCAAGAACTTATTTAAAAAAAAATCCCAATGGTGGTTTTCTAAGGCAAAATGCCTTCCACACTCAGAGAAAGAAATATTTGCAGAATGTAGCAGATCATGTTTGTGTGGGTGTGTGTTTTTGTGTATTATGTTTTAATTTGTTATATGATTTCTTCCATTTATTTTAGTTTGACTACATAGCATGACTATAGTGAAAACATACTCAATAGGAAAGTATATGTTGAACCTATACAGAACTGTATGCTGTCATGGGGAGGGAAGGAGGTAGTGGAGGGTAGGTGTGGGGGGGGGGGGATAAAATCTTAATTTTATGGCAGTGATTGTAAAACATTAAAAATAATAAATAATAAAATTAAATTAAAAAAAGAATTAGTATGTGGCTCTGTTCACTATTTTTTCATCACTAATTTAGATAAAGGCATGATTATCAAAGTTTCTGATAACATGAAGCTGGGAGGGATATGGTGGGTGAAAGAGGCTGGGGTATAAAAAGATCTTGACCCAATGGAACAAAAGACTGTATCTTAATACCAGGTGGTAGAGACATGGTGAAACAGGATTTATATGGGAAAATGTTTGAGTTTGGGTTTTTTAGGAGATTTCCAGGTCAATATCAATCAACAATGTAACAGAAGCCAAAGGTGCTAACATGCTCTCAGGCTACATTGAAAAGCACAGTATCCAGAATGAGGGAGGTGACAGTCCCATAGCGTTAAGCCCCAGTCAGAGAACTGATCACATGAGGATAATTTAGCTAAGTTCTATTCACATCTTATTTCATTTTCCTTTCGATTCTATATTATGTTGATAAGTTCTACTAATTTTTTATCTTTGCATGAAAGTCATTTCCCTCCCCTCTCTAGATTGAACTGTCCTCCCCAGGACAAAAACCATAGCTGACAACATATACACTGTTCTGTCCCAGTAGGTTCTGCCCTTTCTGCCATGAGAGAGGAGATAAACTTCATTTTTTCATCTCTAAAACTTTCACTGGTTTTTCAACTACTCAGATTAACTTTTTTTGTGTGATTTTTTAATTTCCATTGCTGTAATCGTTTTTACGTTGTTTTCTTGGTTCCGCTGTTCTCACATGGCATCAGTTCATATAAATAATACCATGATTCTCTGAAGTCCTCATATTTGTCATTTGACCTCTTTGTTCTCATATTTGTCATTGCTGCCTTTTATAAAAGTCAAGCAGCAACATTTTGGGACAAGGTACTAAAAAGAACGTTGAGTAAATGGAAACCACAATATTTAAGCTATGGTTGAAAGATCAGGTTAGAGGCTAGACCTCTGCTATCACTAGCTCCCAAACAAGGAAGCTCCCTCTACCAATGCAGCTCACTACCTCTTTGCAACTTATAGAGAGGTCTAGAGTAGCACTATCTGAGCTTTATTGATCATACATCTTTCTTAGTAAGGTGTATATTCACCTTTTTATAAATTATGTACATGTGCTAAAGTATAAATAATATATACATCATGATACAAAATAGAAATTAAAAGGGGATAAAGTAAATATTTTAAATAAAATTTGATCCTAGATTACCATCAGTAGGGAGCCACTGGAGTTTATGGAGTAGAGAAGTGATACAGTCAGATCCGAGCTTTAGGAGAATCATTTTAGTGAAGGAAAATCACAGCTGAGCAGAGGATAAATTGCAGTGGGGAGAGGATACTTGACATGGGGAGACCAATTAGGCCTATATGCTTGGAAGAATAATGCCAGCAAGGTTGCACAGACTGAAACAAGATGTGGCACTTGATTGGCCATGTGTGATGAGACAACAAGAAGTTAAAGAAATAGGGTCACATCCCGCATTTTGTAGAGCACTGGCCTAGCCACTAAGTGGTTGAGTGACTTGATCATAATCACATAGTCATAATGTGTTGGAGGTGGAACTTGAACTCAGGCCTTCATGGTTTCGAGGCCAGTTCTTATGTAGAGAGCAACTTCAGTAGCCTCTTCAGTTAAGAAAACAAGGGATTTTTAACTAGGAGAAAAGAAGCCTAGGAGGACAGGGCAGTTTTCCTCAGGTATCTTTGAGGCTCACAACATAAAACAGGGATCATAACTGTTTTGCTACCCCCTAGAATAAGAAGCAATAGGTAGAGATAGACTTAGGCTTGAGGTAGAGAAAACTTTCTAAAATGATTCAAGCTAAGAGGGCAACTAGTGGTGCAGTAGATAAAGTGCTGAGCCTGGAGTCAGGAAAACTTGAGTTCAAATCTGACCCCAGACACTTACGAGCTGTGTGACCCTGGGCAAGTCACTTAACCCTGTTTGCCTCAATTTCTTTATCTATAAAATGAGCTGGAGAACGAAATGGTAAACCTTTCCAGTATCTTGACCAAGAAAATCCAACATGGGGCCACAAAGACTTAGACATGACTGAAAACAGCTAAACAACAAAAATTCAAGTCAAGTGAGCTGCCCCAGAAGTAGGAGGTTCCCTCTCACTAGAGCTCTTTAAGTAAAGGCTGAATGGCCATTTGTTGTGTGTTATAGAGGGAATATTTAAGCAGAGAGAGGCTGGACTAGATAACCTCTAAGGTCCCTTCTAATCCTTATGCACTTGAATTCTGTGACTGGACTCTTAAGTTCCAGGGCCACACTTATAAAGAAGCAAAATGGTGAAGCAGATAGAGAAAGAGACCCAAATTCAGGCAGACTTTGTTCAGGTCTCACCTAGAGACTCTTGGCAAATCACTTAACGTCTTCATGCTCTTGGTAGCTCTTTAAGTTGCAGAAGATACACCCATCTGCATGGGTAGAGGGTGTTTCCTTACCTGATAATCCTCTAGGGGTGGGGAACCTGTGGCCTTGAGGCCACATGTGGCCCTCTAGGTCCTCAAGTGCAGCCCTTTGATAGAATGTGAAGTTTGGATTCCATCAAAGAGCCATACTTGAGGACCCTAGAGGGCCACATGTGGCCTCAAGGCCACAGGTTTCCCACCCCTGTTCTAGACTAATAAAACCATAGGTCCATCCTCTATCCTAGCTCTAGTTAATAAATGGTTTTGAGGACAAATAATGTGACTGCTGTTTGAAGACCAGATTAAGTAAGTATAGAGAATGAGAGAAATTATCATATTAACATATATTATTAGATTAATATATTAGTATTGTATTAATAATTAAGGCATCTACCTGGGCTGGGAGACTGCCTTATTGTCACACCCTTCTAAAACTACCTGACCTTTTCAGGAGTTGGGTCTTGAAGAAACAGGAGGAAAAGGATGAATCACAAGTTAATAGTTATTAATATAACAATTTCTCTTAAGAGGCAAATCAAAAGAAGTTTGGTTACTGACTGATGAATTCTTTGGCCATCATAACCCATGAAACAGATAATACATGATGACCTTCTGTCCTGTGTAGCCCTCTTTCACTTCCACAAAGACAGCAGAGGAATAGGAGAAATGGAACAGTGGGTTCTAGGCATTCCAGAGTTCTTAGACCATCCACATACACGAATTTAAATGCTGGTATTTGCAGCACTTAATCATAACCAGGCTGATATACTACAAGAAGAATTAGGTCACATAAAAGAATTGGAGGTAGGACACCGAAATAAGTGCTTGGCTCCTCTACGGAAGATTTTATAAAATAACATGAATGAAAATATAACAGGATGAGAGAATTTGAAGAGGATTTGATCTACACTGCTGGGTGGAATATCAATGCCATTGAGAGTATGAATCCATCAAATCACGAAGCAGAAATAACCATTTGCAAATTCTCAATGGCTGCCATTTTGTCCCAAGTCCATAGACTACATTCCACGGTCACCACTTTCCAATCATAAAACTGACCCATAATAATATATTTTGTCTGTGACTTACCCAGGTATATGAAATAAGCTGAGTTATTGCAGAGGCAACAGGACTTAGAACCTAAGTTTATATCCCACTTTGATGTTTATTAACCACATGACCTAAAAGAAGTCACTTCACTTCCCTGATACTCAGTCTCCTCCTGAGTGACTTAATCCACTCAGATTGGGAGCCACCACCCTGAAGAAGTATTGACCTGCTTAGTGAGTCAGCCAGTGCCAACACCCATGGCCCCCTACATTTAGTGACCCCCATACCCCAGACTGATTCAAATTCCATCCAACATTCCCTTTGAACCATCCCACTGTCTCTCCTGCCCCTTAGGCAGTGAGCTAACATCCTCCCATCTCATCCCTAAGTATCAATAATGCCATTGCTCCTGGAAAGGGGGTGTCAATCAATAAATGCTTTTCATTCATTCATTGGTTAAATTGGAGATACAAATATTCTACCCCTAAGGAATGTTGTAAGGAAAGTACTTTGCAAATAACAAAATTCTATAGAAATGGAAATTTTTTTAAATTTTTATTTATTTTCAGTGTTCTACAATCACTACCATATAACTTAGATTTTTTCCCCCTCCCTACTTTTCCCTTCCTTCCCTGAGATGACATATAATTTTATATAGGTTCTACACATAGATTCCTACTAAATATATTTTCACCTTAGTCATGTTTCATAGAAGAATTAAAATGAATGGGAGAAGTCTTATAACAAACCAAAACTTAATCCAAACGAAAATGATCTGCTACATTCTGCGATTGAATTTCATAGTTTTTTCTCTGGATGTGGAAGGCATTTTGCCTTAAAAGACCATTGGGAATTTTTTAAGTCCTTGCACTGCAGTGAAGTTCTAAGTCTACCAGAAAAATTCCTCGTACACTGCGGTTGTTGCTGTGTACAAATTTCTCCTGGTTCTGCTCCTTTCATTCAGCATCAGTTAATATAAGTCCTTCCAGGCCTCTCTGAAGTCTTCCTGTTCATCATTTCTTATGGCACAATAGTATTCTATTATATTCATATACCACAATTTATTCAGCCATTCCCCAATTGATGGGCATCCCCTTGATTTCCAGTTTTTGGCCACCACAAAGAGTGCTGCTATAAATATTTTTGTACATGTGGGACCCTTTCCCACTTTTATGATCTCTTGGGGATACAGCCCTAGATGCAGTATTGCTGGATCAAAGGGTATGCACATTTTTGTAACCCTTTGGGCATAGTTCCAAATTGCTCTCCAGAACAGTTGGAGCAGCTCACAGCTCCACCAACAATGAATTAGTGTTCCAACTCTCCCACATCTTCTCCAACATTTATCATCTTCCTATTTTGTCATGTTAGCCATTCTGATAGGTGTGATGTGGTATCTCAGAGTGGTTTGGATTTGCATCTCTCTAATCAATAGTGATTTAGAGCATTTTTTCATATGACTATAAATATCTTTAGTTTCTTCCTCTGAAAACCATCTGTTCATATCCTTTGACCATTTATCAATGGGGAATGAAATGGAAATTTTTACAAGAGCCTTGGTCCCAGGAGATTTACTAATCAAAGTACCATTACTTCCATAACTGAGGTTCCACTGGTTTTATGTGAGATTCCTGACTCCAGTGTAAGGGAAGTGAAAAGTTATACTCAACTATATCTCAAGGTAGAAGACTTGAAGTTTTTATAAGATTGAAATGGTGCAAGTACATGGACACATAATGGGAATACCACCACATACACACCTAGAAGAGCAAGGAAAGAAGGAAACAAGCATTTAATAAGAACCTATGTGTCAGGCACTGCGCTAAGTGCTTTATAAATAGACTTGCCCAAGGTCACACAACTAGTAAGCATCTGAGGCTGGATTTGAACTCTGGTCTTCCTGATTCCCAGCCCAGTGCTCTATTCACTGTGCCACCTAGCTGTCCAACTGCCTTGAGATTATAATGGCTAACAGGTTGTTGTTTGTCCTTTGTTCTCAAAGAGGACCATGACATCAGAGAGAAGATGTCATGACATACAAGTGAAGTGGATTTAAATGAGGGAGGGCTGTGCAAAATCACCAACCTCACTTTCTCCTCCAGAGCCATCTGGGTCTAGTGGTGAGATTAGGATGAATGGAAATGGCCCCAGATGCAGTGGGAGACCATGGCCTTTTTTTTTTTTTTAAATTAACCACTGAAAGGTAACCAATCCAAATCCCCTCTTTAAATCCAATGTGGTCCATATGCTTCGGCATTTCTATACTTGTGTCTCTCTCCTGGCGACCTCCCCCAACCTGTTTTCCTTTGATTTATCATGTCATGCCTAGAGAAGAATCAGCATACATGAAAATCAATGAGCCAAGCCCTGACAGTGTGTTCTGGACAAGTTGACAGTCTATTTTCTAGCCATCAAAAGGCCCAGTTTAACTTCAGGTGCTCTGTGAGCCATGGAGTCACACATCAGTGCTTTGCACACAGTAGGGACCCAATAGATCTTTTGTTGAGCTGAGGTACCTGACTTCTGGAGTGTCCCTTTGAGAACGTGAAGCTCTCTGGCACTGGATTGCGCAAGTGGGCATGTGAGAGGAGGAAGCAAAAAATAGCAAGAGGGAGAGAGAGGGAAGAATCCGCAACAAGACATCCTTCCCCATTCAGAAACCCTCCTTGTGCTCCCAAGGAATAATTCATAAGCAGGCATTGGGTGTTTGTTCCTAGCCCTGTCTCCAGGTTAATAATCAATCTCATACCTTCACTAGGAAACAATTCATTTATAAAAGAAATCTAATAAGATATAAGATTAAGACTACAAAAGACAGATAAAAAGATACAATAAGAATAAGATTTCCAGTTTATTTTCATGCCATAGAATCACAGAACCTTATACTTTCTGTCTATACAGGAAACTAGCTGGACTTCCAGCCCTAGTGTGAAATTGAAAGTCATGAGTGCCTGAAGACTAGGTCTACCCATTACAACATTCAATAAAATCCAACAAGCATTTCTTAATATATGTATTATGTGTCAGGCATTGTATTTGATGCTAAGGAGACAAAGACCAAACAAAAAGTAGTCCCTGCCTCAAGTCCCTGATATCCTACATATGATGCCTAAGGGGAGGCAAACAAGCGGGGATCTCTGCTTCCTCCAGGGAGGAAAAACTCACTACTTCCTAACACAGACCATTTGATTTTTAGGCAACTTTGATTATTAGAAAGTATTGTTTACCCTTTTTTAAACATTAAACTGAAATCTGCCTCTTGGTCCCTCCTATCCAATGTCTACAGTTCTATGTTCTGGAATGAAGCTAAGCAGTCAATTCCTCTTCCACCTGACAGTCCATCAAATACTAGGAGGTTAAAACCATATCCCTCCAAAGGTAAATCTCTTTTTCAGGTAAAAACCCCCAGTTCCTTTAACTGATCCTATTCCCACATGGCTTTGAGTCTCCTCCCCACAAAGATCCCCATTTGCCTTTCCCAATTCCAATGTCGGAGTCAAAAAAATGTTACCAAGACCCTTATTAAGTCTCTTCCCCTCCATTTCCCCATCATGCTGACTATATTCCAGCTATCACCTTCATCTTCTCTTTCCTTCTCCCTCTGCAATACAACTTTGGAATCTATCCCAAGACATCTAGCTCTGAGAATTGACTTTTTCCCTTATCTTATCCCAAAACAGTCTTCCATGTCACTTCTCAGCCATCTCCATGAGTATACCCTTCTTCCCTATGTTTTCTCCCCCCAGCGAGCATATAAATTCCTTGATGGCAGGGTCTCTTTTGTTTGTTTTATTTTTATTCCTAGTGCTTAGCACAATGACTGCGTTTAGTAAGCATTGGATTGATATCTTGCCTCTTCTTTTTTTTTTAATCTAGCTCTGAGAACAAAGAGCAGAATTATTCAATCTAAAGAGTTTCCACCCTTTTCTTGGGGATGAGACAGTCCTCATGCCTCAAGACTAGCTATACAGAATGGGGAATAATAAGCTATATGAGACTCATACCTCTTGGCCTAAAATTGCCAATATCAACACCTCCCCATGTGGTGAATCCAACTTTGGTGGCTAGAACTGATTGTACTAAGTTTACCTCCAAATGGCACATCAAAGTGAACTAGACATGAAGAAAAGTGATGGGAAGCCTCATCTGGAAAATGAAACAGAGAAGGAAATGGCAAACCACTCCAGTATCTCTGCCAAGAAAACCCCAAATGGTGTTAAGAGTCTGACAGGACTGAAATATGACTGAACAACACAAATGCTTATTCCCTTCCCTTTCTCTCCTTATCATATATATTATCCAAAGGACTGAAAGAATTAAGAGCTGGAAGGAATCCTAGAGATCATTTAGTTCAACACCTCTCTCTGTTCCCTCACCCCCACACCCCACCCCCTCACATACATAAACACATTTTCCTTACAACAAATTGTAAGATATTTTTGCTTATTTCAAACCTAAATTCTCCAGTTCTCACCTTCTATCCATTGCTCCTACTTCTTTCTCCTGGGACCAAGCAGAACAAAGTTTTCACATGGAAATACAACCCTTTGAATACTTGAAGACAGATCATATCAGTCTCCCTTCACAATCCACCCTAGCAAGTCTTCTCTCCTCCAGGATGAACAAACCCAGTTCCTTCAATTAATATTCATATACATGGTGGGTGGAGCCAAGATGGCGGAGTAGAAAGATGCACATACACATAGCTCCGAACCCACAACCCATAGAACATCTACAAAGAAGTAACTCACGGCGAATTCTGCACCCAGAGGCCACAGAACATTGGAGCGAGGGAGATTTCTGTTCCGGAGAGACCTGCAAACCTCTCGCAAAAGGTCCTTCAAGCCGCGGACTGGGCGCCGGGACTGGGAGCTGAGTACAGCCCTGCCGTGGCTGCGGCACCGAGAGGAAAAGATCCGAGCGGGCTTCAGGGACGGGATCTCCAGTGGCCGCGCAGGTCCCTCCACCCACAGGTGACGGGGGTCGGTGAGAAGGTCTCTTTGGTGGGTCGAGAGGGGAGTGGGGTGCCCCCATAACTCAGGCCCCCTCGGGAGGCAACAACAGCAGAGGTGGGAGCAGACCAGGGCTCCCCAAGAAGGAAGGAGCCCGGATCCATTGTTGAAGGTCTCTGCATAAACCCCCTGAGGGAACTGAGCCCGTGAGGCGGCCCTGCCCCCACCTGGGCAGCTGAACTTAATCTCACACTGAATAGCAACCCTGCCCCCACCCAAAGCACTGAGGCTGGGAAGCAGCATTTGATTCTCAGACCCCAAGTGCGGGCTGGGAGGATCCGGAGGCAAGGTGGGTGTGAGGAGAATATTCAGAGCTCAAGTCACTGGCTGGGAAAATGCCCAGAAAAGGGAAAAAAAACCAAGACTATTGAGGGTTACTTTCTTGGTGAGCAGGTTTCTCCTCCCCTCCCTTCTGATGAGGAAGAGCGGTGCTCACCATCAGGGGAAGACACGGAAGTCAGTGCTTCTACATCCCAGCCCACTCGATGGGATCAGTTCTGGGAAAAGGCCTTAAAGAGCCCAAACAATTTTCAAAATCATGATAGAGAGGTGGAGGAAAAACTGGGAAGAGTAATAAAAGACTTGCAAGCAAAGTATGAACAACAAATCAGCATCCTGCTAAAGGAGACCCAAAAAAATGCGGAAGAAAATAACACCCTGAAAAATAGGCTAACTCAATTGGCAAAGGAGGTTCAAGAAGCCAAGGAGGAGAAGAATGCTTTCAAAAGCAGAATTAGCCAAATGGAAAAGGAGATTCAAAAGCTCACTGAAGAAAATAATTCTTTCAAAATTAGAATGGAACAGATGGAGGCTAATGACTTTATAAGAAACCAAAAAATCACAAAACAAAACCAAAAGAATGAAAAAATGGAAGATAATGTGAAATATCTCATTGGAAAAACAACTGACCTGGAGAATAAATCCAGGAGAGACAATTTAAAAATTATGGGCCTACCTGAAAGCCAGGATCAAAAAAAGAGCCTAGACATCATCTTTCATGAAATTATCAAGGAAAACTGCCCTGAGATTCTAGAACCAGAGGGCAAAATAAGTATTCAAGGAATCCACAGATCACCGCCTGTAAGAGATCCAAAAAGAGAAACTCCTAGGAACATTGTGGCCAAATTCCAGAGTTCCCAGGTCAAGGAGAAAATATTGCAAGCAGCTAGAAAGAAACAATTCAAGTATTGTGGAAATACAATCAGGATAACACAAGATCTAGCAGCTTCCACATTAAGGGATCGAAGGGCATGGAATAGCATATTCCAGAAGTCAAAGGAACTAGGACTAAAACCAAGAATCACCTACCCAGCAAAACTGAATATAATACTTCAGGGGAAAAATTGGTCTTTCAATGAAATAGAGGACTTTCAAGCATTCTTGGTGAAAAGACCAGAGCTGAAAAGAAAATTTGACTTTCAAACACAAGAATGAAGAGAACCATGAAAAGGTGAACAGCAAAGAGAAGTCATAAGGGACTTACTAAAGTTGAACTGTTTACATTCCTACACGGAAAGACAATATTTGTAACTCTTGAAACTATTCAGCATCTGGGTACAGGGTGGGATAACACACACACACATGCACATGCACACGCGCACACACACATAGAGACAGAGTGCACAGAGTGAACTGAAGAGGAGGGGATCATATTTAAAAAAAAAATGAAATCAAGCAGTGAGAGAGAAATATATTGGGAGGAGAAAGGGAGAAATGGAATGGGGCAAATTATCGCTCATAAAAGAGGCAAGCAAAAGACTTTTTAGTGAAGGGGAAAAGAGGGGAGGTGAGAGAAAAACATGAAGTTTACTCTCATCACATTCCACTAAAGGAAGGAATAAAATGCACAGTCATTTTGGTATGAAAACCCATCTTACAATACAGGAAAGTGGGGGATAAGGGGATAAGTAGGGTGGGGGGGATGATGGAAGGGAGGGCACAGGGAGGAGGGAGCAATTTGAGGTCAACACTCATGGGGAGGGTCAGGATCAAAAGAGAGAACAGAAGTAATGGGGGACAGGATAGGATGGAGGGAAATATAATTAGTTCTTACACAACACTACTATTGTGGAAGTCATTTGCAAAACTACACAGATCTGGCCTATATTGAATTGCTTGCCTTCCAAAGGGAAGGGGTGGGGAGAGAGGGAGGGCAGATTGGCAGACAGGGGCAATTAGAACGCTCAGTGTTTTGGGGTGGGGCGAGGGGACAAAAGGGGAGAAAATGTGGAACCCAAAATTTTGTGAAAATGAATGTTAAAAGTTAAATAAATTAATTAAAAAAAAAGAAAAAAAAGAGAAAAAAAATATTCATATACATGGCATGATTGTGACATCATGGTAATCTTTCACTGGACACTCTCCATTTTATTAATGTCCATCCTAAACTGTACTGCCCAGACCTGAATACAATCCAACAGATGACACCAGTAGAACAATCACCAACCTGGTCTTGGTCACTCTCTTTTTTAAGGTTGCCTAAAATTGCATTAACTTTTTTTTGGTTGTCATATCACACTTATATCAAGCTTACAATACACCAAAACCCATACATCATTTTAGACAAACTATTGTCTGGTCAAATACACACGTACCTTATATTTGTGAAGTCGATTTTTTGAACCCAAGTATAAGACTTTACATTTACCCATTATACCTCATTAATAATTCATTTCTTTTCATTAAATTCCGGTGCTTAGCAAGTGTTTAGCACATAATAGGTACTTAATAAATATTTATTCATTAAGAGTAGCAGCTTGGCATGATTGCTAGAGAATCTGGAATACCTAAATAAATTCAAATCCTGACTCTGGCACGCTGTCCCTGTGACCCTGGGTGAGTCATTTAAATTCTCAGTGCCTCCAACCAAGTCTCTAACACTATGAGTTACTGAGCAGCTACCAATCTACATTGGTAGAGGGAATTTCCTCACTTGGAGTATACCAATGAAGTCACAAGTCTGGACAACACATACACACAAACATACAAATGACTATGGTAACCCATGAAGATCATTTTGGATCTGGACTGCCATCAGACACATAAATTATCTTCCCAGCTTTGTTCCATCCGCAAATATGGTAATTATGTCACCTATGCTTTTATTCCAAGTTTCCTCACTACCACAGTCATCTACTTCTAGACTTACTTCATTCTGTCAAGATCATTCCTAAAATGTGACATCTAGAACTGAATATGATAATGCAGCTGTGGCCTAGACAGGGTAGGACACAACACAATTCTTTCTGGACACCAGGCCTCACTTACTGCAGTCTTAGATAGCAGTAGTGGGTTGGTTTTTGTGACTTTTCGTTCATCTACATTATGTGGATTAATATGTATTAAGCATATAGTGCACTAAAATTGCCCAGCCTTTTTCATAGTTAACTGCTGGATAGCCATGATTTCTTCCTCTTTTATTTATGAAGTTAAATTTTTGCACCCAAGTTAGGACTTCACATGTATTGCTATTAAATTTAAATCTAATTAGTTATAGTTTGGTGGTTCAACTTCTCAAGATTTCTTTGCATTTGTCATCCAACATATTAGAGACCCTTCTTAGTCTTCTTCCATATGAAAATCTGATAAGTATGCAATCTATGACTTCATCCAATTTACTGATTAAAAAAATGTTAAACAACACAAGATCAAAGAGAGATCCCTGAGGTATTTCACTGGAGACCTCCCTCCAAACTGCTATTAACATACTAATAACTACTCTTTAGGATGTTCTTTCAATCAACTCAATCCACCAAAATGTACAACCAGTTAGTATGTGTCTCTCCATCTTTCCCACAAGAGAAGAATGAAGAATTTTCAAATGTTTTTCTGAACTTCAAGCATATTATGTCTATAGCACTTTTGAGCTATCAGTTCTAGTAGTAGTAGCCCCATTTAAAAAGGAAAAGAGGTTAGTCTGACACAAACCCTCCTAGATGAACTCATGATGTTAGCAATCACTGTTTTCTAAACACTCATAAACCATCCCTTTAACAGAATTTTTTCCAGGAAAAGATTAGCCTAGATAGTCTAATACGGGCTTTATCTTTTTTGGGGGGGGGGAGGGGTAACTGGGACAACATTTAGCCTTCCCCAGTTGTTGTGGAAGTCCACCACAGACCACCAAGACTGAAGGAGGAATTGAATAAGGAGTGGAGGAAACAGACAACAAGCATGATAGGGAGGTTGTAGGGACAGGTAGCCACAGCTATCTGATTGCTCCTTCTCTCTCTGCCAAAAGCAATGCAGGTGATTCATCCCTGACAGCCCTTAATAATAATAACTTTTATTAAAGAAGAGGAAGTGGCAGGAAAATTCCTATTCTAGATCTGACTCTGACCAACAAGGAGAAACTAATTGTAGAAATAGAACTCTGGTGAGAACCTTGGAAGCAATGAACCACTCCATCCCAGAATGAATAGGATCCTAGATTTAGAAGTGGAAGAGAACTTAGGGGTCATCTGCTCTGATCCCTTCATTTTATAAGAGAAGAAACTTAGGCCCCAAGAGGTGAAATGATGTGGCCAAGGATGCAAAAACCTTCCACTTACTAGTGGCTAAGATGGGATCTGCACCAGGTTCTCTGATTCAAATCTATCTGTCCTTTCACTGCACCACACTGCCTTGGTTTATGATTCAGAAGTAGAGGCAAAATCAACCTCAGAGAAAAGATAAATGAGAGTCAATGGTCTAGAATTTTATAAGCAAAGTCAGTGTAGAAGTAAGAATGTATTCTAAAGAATTAAGTTCTAAAAACATCAATAGAAACATGACCCCTCCCAAAAAAAGGGAGCCACAGGGAGAGGGGCAGAAAAAAAAAATCAAGGACTGGACAACTGGATAGCTTCTGAGATTATGAGTCTATGACCTTATTGAGGTGTTTTGGGGGCTTGATGCAAACATCGCTGTTTTAAGTGTTTAAGAAGATAGACAATGTACAGGAGAAAACAGTGATGACGAAGAGTCTTGAGTTCATATCATATGAGGATCAGATGAGGGACCAAGGAATGTTTAGCTGAGAAAAGAGAAGACAGTATATGGGAAGGAGGTGGGGGGAGAAAGAACGTGAGAGCTATCTTCAAAGACTGGAAGGGTTCCAATGTGGCAGAGACTTGTTCAAATGAGATAACATACACAAAGTTTTGCAAGCCTTAAAGTGCTATATAAATGTTAGCTATTATTGTTCTATTTGTCTCAAAAGGGCAGGATGAGGAAGAATGGGGTAGAAATTGCTAAGAGGTAAATTTAGACTGAACACGAGGAAAAATTTGCCAATGACAAGAGCTGTCCAAAAGTGGAAAGAGATGGTTCAAGAGGTGGTGAACACCTTAGAAGTCTTCAAGCAGAAAATGGATTGCCATTGGTGTTTCATGTTATAGTGGGCATGGTTTGGACCAGAGGGTTTTTAAGGTTTCACACAAGTAACCCTCAAATTCTATGATCACAATGTCCTTTTAAAATGAAACATCAGGAGGATCTTGCGTCCAACCATAATCTCTGCTCTATTTGGACCATATGTACAAATACTTCATGGATTTGCTTATTCTGTCATGTCATCAATGGGTCTGATGGTGGAGTATTCTTGTGTAGTTCACAGCTCATTCATACTTCTTCATAATGTACATTCTGCAAAGAGGCAGTCCTTTCATACCTCACTTGTTGATTAAGTATCCCACTCACCACAGGCTTTCCAAACCTTTTAATCTTTCTTCAGACCTGCATAACTTGCTCTTCCAACATTCCTTCAGCTGAGAACCTTGTTTCATATTTCACTTTTAAAAAATTGAGGCCATTTGTCAAAAGGTCTCTCTTCTCCCCTCCTCCTTATCTCCAATCACCTAAATGCCTTTGTCACTGTTGGTCTACACCCATCTCGCATGAAGAAGTGACCCTTCTTGCCAAGGGAAAGCCCTCCACATCCACAAGTGTGCCCCTTCTATCCCACTTTCTCCAGCACAATGCTCCTTCTACCAACCCTACTCTCTCACTGATCTGTTTCTATCTACCAACTGCTTCTTTGCTACCTACACATACTCCTGTGTCACTTCTATCCTTAAAAAAAAAATCTGCTCCATCCATCCCCACTAGCTACTGTCCTGTGTCTCTCCTCCTTTCAGTGACTAAACTCCTTGAGAAGGTTTTATATAATGTGTGCCGCCAATTCCTTTCCTCTCACTTTCTTCTTATTTCTCTATAGTCTGGCTCCTGACCTCCTTAACTGAAACCATTTTTTCCCAAAGTTACCAGTGATCTCTTAATTGCCAAAGTTAGTGAACTTTTCTCAGTCTTTACCTTTTTTGACTTCTCTTCAACCTTTGACACTGTTAATCATGGTCTTTTCTTAAATACTCTCTTCTCTCTATGTTTTTGTGACATCAATCTCCTGCTTCTCTTTCCACCTGGCCATGCCTCATGACTACGGGTATCTCAGGACTCTGTCCTGGACCCTCCTCTCTTCTCCCTATTTACTATTTCACTTTATGATTTCAGCAGCTTCCACATATTCAATTATCATTTCCCATTGGTTTCCCATTGGTTCCCAATTGGTTGCCAAGTTCTGTTGATTCTGCCTTCAAGTAGCATCTCTCATAAATGCCTTCTTCTCTCCTCTGATAGTTACCACCTTGGTGCAGGCCCTCATCATCTTACCCCTGGACTATTGCAGTAGCTTGCTGGTTGGTCTCCTTGCCTCAAGCCTCTCCCCAGACTCAGCTGCCAAAGTGATTGTTCTAAAGCTCAAGTCCAACCATATCACCTCCCTGTCAAAAAAAACTCTACTGACTTCCTATTACTTCCACAATCAAATATTAAATCCTCTGTTTGACTTTAAAAGCTCTTTGCAAACTGGTCCCTTCCTACCTTTCCAGTCTTCTTACAGTTTATTCCCCTCTGCATACAGGGCAATCCAGTCATACTGGTTTTCTTGCATTCTTCACACAAGACACTATCTCATAAGACCGACTTTTCACTGGCTGTCCCCTACTCCTGGAATGCTCTCCCTCCTCATCTCTACTTCTCCTGGCTTCTTCCTTTAGTCATAGCTAAAATTCCTCCAACAGCAAGAAGCCTTTCGTGGTCTCCCTCAATGCTGGTGCCATGCTCTGAGCTTACCTTCAATTTACCCTGTACATCTTGTGTATATATATATACATATATATATATATATTAGCACAGTGCCAGGCACACAGTAGGAGCTTAATAAATGCTTGTTAATGTCTGGACTTGTCTTCTTGTCTGCGTCCTCCCTTACATCCTCTATAGGGGATTTATCCAATGAGCTGAGCCAGAGGCCAGAGGCCAGAGGCCATAAAAAAATACTATGCCACAAGAAGTGATAGAAATACAATATAAATTAGCCTGAAAAGACTTATGCAAAGTGATGCTGAGTCAAGAAAACAGGATCAAAACACATATACTGACTATAACAGTAAAGACATAATGTTGATTTTCACATAATGCATAAGGAGACAGAAGAGATATAGTGCAACTAAACTTTATTATCACTTTACAGCTATATTTATTATACATATGTGTATATATGTATGTGTATATGTGTATATACACATGTGTGTATCTGTGTATGTAAATGTATATGTAAGTGCATATGCCTATGCCTATGTCTATCTAAGTGTCTCACTGGGCCTCAAGTCAGAAAGCCCTGAGTTTAAAGCCAACCTCTGACACTTACTAGCTGTGTGATCCTGGGCAAGTCACTGCACCATTTGCCTCAGTTTCCTCACCTGTAAAATGAGCTGGAGAAGGAAATGGCAAACAATTCTAGTATCTTTGCCAAGAAAACACCAAATGGGGTCACAAAGAGTCAGAAACAACTGAAAAGAATGAGTAACAAAGTATGTTATATTTGTGTGTATCTTATATGTGTGTGTGTATTTCTTTTATTGTAAAACAAATACTGTGGATCTGAGAAGCAGTATAGGACAGTGGAAAGGATACCAGCTCCAGAGTTGGAAGCCCTTGGATTCACTCCTGTTATTTACTCCCCCACCCCCTTGCTCACCAAGCCATCTTGCCTCTCTCCAAGCCTTGGTTTTCTCATCTAAAATGATGAGGTTGAACCAGATGACTTCTAAGGTCCTTCCCAGCTCTACACCTATAGTCTTATGGTTTTCTGTTTGATTGTTTTGCTGAACTATGCTTGTCTATATTAAAGGCTTTATTTTTCAGGGGTTTGTTTGTTTGTTGTCTAATTTGCTCAGTAGGGTAGGAAAATGGTGGGAGGAATAGATCAATTAAAGAAAAAAGTTTTAAACAAAAGGGAGTACTGAAGGTGATGTAGGTGATGAGCTTCCTATCACTGGAGCTGTTCCAGCAGAAGTTGACTTGTCACCACCATTGCAGACAGAGGGCATGCTCAGGTGCTGCTTGACCCAGACGATGTCTGAGGTTCCTTCCACCTCCAAGACTGTGTGCAGCAGCTTGTCTAAGGCCTCACGAGCTTTTAGGGGCAGACTCTTTCTCCCAACCCACACTGCTATTCACTTTCACATATATCCACATCAACAGTTGATGGTCTCTCTCATCTGTCATCATCTATTGAAGGAGGCAATTGGTAGGCAGTGATGTAGAGAAGTAAAAAAATAGATGAAAGAAAAAATCAAAAAATAAATGAATGAAAGAAATAAATGAAAGAAAAAATAAATGAAATATTTAAAAATACAGAGAACAGAAGAGAGTTCAAAATAGAGTTCAAAATGACATGCGGGTCCAGTTTTGTTACAGTTTCATATACAATCTTTTCTGTTCTTATTTATATATTGAAATGCTTGAGATTATTGATGTTACATCCATAATAAAATTTTTTCCAAGAAACAGCTGTCAGTTCCAAAAGACTCATGATAGAAAATGCTATCCATATCCAGAGAAAGAACTATAGAGTCTGAATGCAGACGGAAGCAGACTATTTTCTTCTTTGTTGTTCTTTGTATTTTCTTTTCTTCCCTTATGTTCTGATTCTTTTTTCACACCATGACAAATGTGGAAATATGTTTAATATGATCATACATGTGTGTCCTCTATCAGATTGCATGCTGTCTTGCTGTGTGACCCTGGGCAAGTCACTTCACCATTTGCCTCAGTTTCCTCACCTGTAAAATGAGCTGGAGAAGGAAATGGCAAACAACTCTAGTATCTTTGCCAAGAAAACACCAAATGGGGTCACAAAGAGTCAGAAACAACTGAAGAGAATGAGGGGAGGGGAGAGTAGAGAAAGGGGGCAAGAAATTTAGAACTCAAAATCTTATAAAAGTGAATGTTGAAAACTATTAATAAAAAAATTTTTAGAAAAATAGAAATTAAAAGATATGAAACATTTAGTTGAGAAAAATTCATGATATGATGAAATTTATCCTTTTGTAATAAAAAAAGGAATTGTCAGAGCAAGTGGTTTTCACTCAGTCTTTGAGAGACTCTTTCTAGGTGATTCAGTGGCCGTTTTGAGATAAGATGCTTCAAGTAGACACCAATTCTGCATAAATTGTAGGGTTTGCCTTCCCTCCCTTGGCTCTCTCCCAGAAAACAGTCAGTCCCTGAGCCACCTACAGACTGAGCTTGCACCACATACTGGCAAAAAACCGCATAAGCTGCTTTATCAAAATGCTTACCATTTGTTTCAAAATAAACAAACATCTGACCATATGCATGACTAAACCAAAATAAAAAAATAGGCTTGGATATCATTTTAACTGAGAGGTGAACAATGCCTCCTTTGTATGAAGTTTTTAAGGAAAATGAAAGTCCAGTAAGAAAGACAAAAAGGGGAGAAGTAGGGAGAACTAATGATGTTTTAAATACACAGCTGTTCCAAAATCATCTTGAGCTATGAAGAGCTTATGGATCTACTATAGCCATAACAGTTAGTCCCAATGCCCACTGATGCTTAGCACACCAGGATGACACTGGCCTCGAAAGCCTCCAACATCCCCATTCCTTTTGGAGGGACACACTCCATCAGAGATCACCTCCAAGTATGAGTCTTTGGTCCACAGGTCAGTTCCTAGTTTCCATGGGTACAAAGAGTGAATAGTAGCCTAAGGTCACAGATGAGAGAGACCATCAACTGTTGATGTGGATATATGTGAAAGTGAATAGCAGTGTGGGTTAGGAGAAAGAGTCTGCCCCTAACAGCTTGTGTAGCCTTAGATAAGCTGCTGCACACAGTCTTGGAGTTGAAAGGAACCTCAGACATCATCTAGGCCAAAAAGCACCTTAGCACACCCTCTATCTACATTGGCAGTGACAAATCAACTTCTGCTGGAACAGCTCCAGTGACAGGGAACTCATCACCTACCAAAGTGATCCATTCCATTTTGTGGCAGCTCTTAATGTTGACAGATTTGTTCTTATATTGAACTAAAATCCAACTCTGCAATTTCTCCCCATTTCTTCCGGTTTTGCTCTTTGGGGTCAATCAGAACAAGCCTCTTCTCTCTTCTACTCTGGAAAGGAAGGGTCTGGATGGTTGATTTCATTGGTATAGGGAACTTCTTGGGAGGAAACGCCTTTAACCAATACAGATCCTGATTAAACAATTTTCCTTATTTCCTCACAGTATACACAAAGAAGGGACTTGAGTCCAAGTCCTCTCAACATGAAGCCCAGTTCTCTGTCCACTGTTTTAGGTGGTAGAGATAGGCACTCAGTCTACAATTTCACTGTCATAGGGTGCTCCACCATGAGGAAATCCCTTCTAAAGTTTCTGGTCCCCACCTTCTCTACAACATTAAGTGACCTGCCCAGGGTCAAACAGTCAGTAGGCAGAAGAGGCTGGATTTAAACCAAGGTCTTCTAGTGCCTGGCCCATAGCAAGTACTTTAATAAATAATACTTCCTTCCTTTCTTCCTTCTTTCCTCCCCTCCTCCCTGATTCTTTCTTTTCTTCCTTCCTTCCTCCTTTTCTCCTTCTTTCTTTTTTCTTTCCTTTCTTGCTCCCTCTCTTTCTTCCTTCCTTCTTTCTTCCTCTCCTCTCTTTCTCCTTCCCTCCTCCCTTTTTTTCTTTTCTTCCTTCCCTCCTTACTTCCTGGCTTTCTCTTTGACTACTGAACCACACTTCCTCTTCCTTCCATGCAATAGTTCCTTTCAAATACTTGAAGGCAGCAATCAAGCCCTCACTGAGTCTTTTCTTCTCCTTACTAAAATCCCCCATTTTTCCCATCTGTCCTCACACAGCACTTTTCTAGTCCTCTCACCATCATGCGTGCCTTATTCTGGATGCTACAACTTTGTTGAAGTTCTTCTTAGAATGTGGTACACAGAAATAAACAATGCTCCAGACAGCATCTGGCCAGGACCTCTCTGGTTCTATACCTTTGATATGTGGGGGTTGAAGACCTGAGTTCAGATCCAGCCTCAGATACTGACTAGCTATGTGACCCTGAACAAGTACATCATTTACCCTCAATTTCTCCTTCTGTAAAACGGAGATAATAATATTACCAGCCTTCCAAGTTGTTGTGAGGATCAAATGAAATAGCTATAAAGCACTTAACATAGCGCCAAGCATATAGTAAGCACTATATAAATGTTAGCTATTTTTCCTAAGTATTGATTACCTATTAAATTCCTTACTCCACCCCAGAAATTAGGGATAAATAAGACAGAAGCAAAAAAAAAAAAAAAAAGATACTGCCTTACTCCTTGACAGAGGACAATGAAATCTATTTCAATCCAGTTCAATGGGCATTTATCAAGTAACAGATCCATGCAAAGTACTGGGATACAAAGACAAAGAGAGAGGAATCCTGACCTCAAGGAACTTTACCTCACCATTATACATAAAAGTAAGATACAACTATTGGAGCCTTTAAACTTGCAATGCCTCCTCCCATCACCACTATTGCCTACAATAATAAAAGTCTATATTTTTTTATATTTCACATTATATCTTTGTATTATTATATTCTTTTGTATTTATATTTCTTATATGTTATGTTTTATTTATATTATTCAGTCATGTCTAATTCTCCACTATCCCACTTGAGGTCTTCTTGTTAAAGACACTGGAGTGGTTTGCCATTTCCTTCTCCAGCTCATTTTACAGGTAAGGAAACTGAAGCAAACAGGGTTAAGTGACTTGCCCAGGATCACACAGCTAGGAAGTGTCTGAGGCCAGATTTGAACTCATGAAGATGAGTCTTCCTGATTCCAAGCCTGGAGCTCTATCCATTTAGCCACTTAGCTACTCCCATTCTTTTGTATATTATATTAAAGGCTAAAAACCCTACAATCTTTCCCCACTGCTTATTAGATTAGACTGGCATTTAAGATAAATTAATTCATCTCAACAAACATTTATATTAAGAATCAACTATGTATGAAACACCAAACTAGAACAGCCCCTGATCTTAAGGAGCTTACATTTCCGTGAAGGGTTACAGAATACACACAGATAAATAAACTCAAGATTATTTGAGGAAGGAGAGACTACCCATGACTGGAAGGGATGGAGCAAGGGTCAACCTGCAAAAGGCAGCTTCTGAGGTAAGCCGGGAAGGAAGGCAGAGTTGCAGAGAAGCATTCCTGACCTGGGGGTGGCTTGAGCAAATTCACAGGGGCAGGGGCTGGAATGTAGAGTTTCAGGAGCCACAAGTAGTCAAGTCTGACTGGAACAGAGAGCTCTAAAAGGGGAGTAATGTCAAAGAAGGGAAGTAATGGAAAAGAAGGGTAGCTTGGTACCAGATGGAGGAAAACCTTGATGATCAGACTATGTAGTTTGCCGTTTATCTTATAGGCAAGTGGGAGCCATGAAGGATTTTTTTAGAGGGAAGTGAGACAGTCAAGTCTGTGCCTTAGAAAGATTTTTTGAGTAGCTATAGAAGAGAGCAGAGGTAGTGTGATAAAGTGACTAGAGTATAGGCCTCAGAGCAGGGATGGCACGGGTTCAAATCCCATCTCTGACTTATACCCAATATATCACTTAACTTCTCAATGCTCTGGTCAACTCAAAGACTATATTTCTGACCTGCAATGAGAGTGGGATCTCCCTATATCGGTGAATCACAGATTCTAGCCCTATGGAGAGAAGAGATATTAGAGGCAAGAAGCAAGAAGGTTACATACATAGGCAGTGTATGTAACCTTCCTCATTTCCTGCTCCTTCCCAACACAAACACTGCAGTCTGCCTCCTCCAACATGCCAGACATATTCTGACCACCTTAGCTGTGTTCATGCCCTTCCTCTACCTAAGACACCCTCACCCATCTTCACCATCTCCCTAAATCTTACCCATTCTCTAAGGGTCTAGGATCAGAGGTGGGGACCTTGGGGCATGGACTAGTCAAAGGGTCTCATTTGAAGACCTAGAGAGCCGCAAGTGGCTTCCACCACAGGTTCCCCACCCATGAGCATGGCAATGCAATACATAGAGTACTGGGCCTGGAGCACAGAAGACCTGAATACACATTTGGCCTCAGACACTTATTAGCTATGTGACTCTGGGCAAATCGCTTAACCTCTGTCTGCTTCAATTTCCTCAAATGTATGATGTGGATAATAACAGCACCTACCTCCCGGGGTTGTTGTGAGAATTCAGTAAGATAGTAAAGAGCTGAGCATGTTCCCGTCCCTTCAAGGCTCAGATAAAGACCAACTTCTTTCATAAAATCTTCCTTCACACTCAAGCCCACATCGATTTCTCTTTTCTCTGAAACTCCATCTACACCTAGTGTCTTGAAGCACACAACTTAGCTCTTTGGTCTACACCAGTGATGGGGAACCTATGGCCTCAAGGCCATATTTGGCCCTCTAGGTCCTCAAGTGTGGATGGATTCTGTCAAAAGGCCACACTTGAGGACCTAGAGGGCCACATGTGGCCTCAGGGCCACAGGTTCCCCACCTGTGGTCTATGCTGTCACTCTGTAATTATGTCAAATGAATCTTGTTTCCTAGAACCAAAACTAGGTTTGCACCAACCTTAGAAATCTTCAGCACTTGGCAATTCTAAAGCTGCATAAAAATATCATTGGTTAGCACCCAGTTAGCAAGACCAGGCCGCGGTAAACTTCTGCCCTGCCCTGCTCCCCCCACCACTAAGGTTACACTGGCATGTTTATGGTACTTCTCCAGGACTCTTAGTTACAGCTTTGTTGTCCCCATCACTAGATTATGAGGTCCCAGGGTCAGGGACTTTGATTCTTTCTTTGTGTTCTCCTTCCCAGCCACATGCTCAATAAACATTTTTTGACTAGACAAATACAACTGAATGTCCACATTCTTCATAGACCCAAATAAATTAACTCTCTTTCAAATGGGTTTATCTCATGCAGGATGGAAATGCCTAATCCCACTGCTGATCAGCAGGGAGGCTTTTGCTCCTTCTTAGGCAATTTGGAGCCCCTCCCTACACACACACACACACACACACACACACACACACACACACACACACACACACACACACACACTCCCAAAGGCTTGCCATGTTGGTGTGGGCCTTAGCTAGGTCACCTGATTGGCTTAAGCCCTACCACAGCTCAGAACTCAGTAGCTCAAGTGATCCACCAGACTCAGCCTCCCCAACAGCAGGGATTATAGATGCCACCACCATACCTGGCCCAAATAAACCTTCATGAAAGTTTCCTGCTTATTACCTTTGATTTGATGTGGGCAGACAGCTACAACGCTATGGGAAGAGCAGCGGATGTCAAGTCAGAAACCCCAAGTCCCAGTCTCAGCTCTGGCCATTGCTAGTTGCGTGACCTTGGGCAAGTCACTATACTTGTTATTGTTCAGTTGTGTCCCATTCTTTGCGACCCTTTGGACCATTCAATCCATACAGTTTTCTGGGCAAAGATATGGGATTGGTTTGCCCTTTCCTTCTCTAGTGGATTAAGGTAGAGGTTAAGTGATTTGCCCAGGGTCAAACAGTAAGTATCTTAAGCTTGATATGAACTCAGGTCTTCCTGACTCCAGGCCTAGTACTATCCACTGAGTCTCCTAGTTGCCTCCTAAGTCTGAAACTCAGTGTTCTCATATGAAAAAATGGAGATAATAACTCCCTTGCCTTCCTTACAGGGCTGTTACGGACATAAACATACTCAAAGTAAAAAGCTACAGTATTTGTCCACTACTTATCATCATTAGAGCAGAAAATTCAGAGACTTTGGATTTGTTTATCTTTTATTCATACCTAGGAGAGAAGGAAAAACAAAAAGGCCCTACTGAGATCAAGTTTAGAAATACCATTCCCTAAGTTAAAAATCACCTAATAAGTAATATTGACATTTATACAGCATTTTAAGGCTTACAAATTACTTGACATCCATGATCTCAGTTGAGCCTCAGCTATCCTGTGAGGCAGTTACTAGAAGCTCTGTTAACCCACTTTTATATATGAGGAAGCGAAGGCTGAGAAAAAATGAAATAACTAGTAAATGTTAGTGGTGGAATTTGAACCCAGGTTTCCTGACTCAAGCCCAAAACTCTGTTTACTATGTGATACTGCCTACCCAATCCATGAGCATTACTGGGCTTTTTTGAGCTCTCTCTTTGTTGGACACAAAGAGTTGGATATATACTTGCTACCTTTCCAGGGATGGTGCAACAGACAGAGAGCCAGGTTTGAAGTCAAGAAGACTCATCTTCTGGCCTCAGACACTTAGTAGCTATTTGATCTTGGGCAAGTCACTTAACTTTGACTCAGTTTCCTCATCTGAGGAAATGAACTGGAGAAGGAAATGGCAAACTACTCCATTATCTTTACCAAGAAAACCCCAAATGGAGTCACAGAGAATGAGACATGACAGAAAAAGGACACAACATGGCCATGTATAAGCACACACAAAATAAAAGATTGACGCAAAAGTCTTCGTGCAGCTTTAAGTTGAAATAGCTAAGACTTCTGGGACATCTTAATGCAGCTTTGATCTGCTTAAAGCTGCACAAAGACTTTTGGGATACTCAATACATAAAAATAAAAACAAGGTAATTTTGCAGGATGGAGGGAGGAAGGATATCACCAAGATCATTGACCAATTTAGAATTGAAAGAGACCTTAAAAACCATTAAGTTCAACTAACTCTCTTTTTTCCTTCCCTCCCTCCCCCAACACATAGATGAGGAAACTGAGGCAGTAAGAGGATTTTTTAAGTGACTTGTCCAAGGTCATATAGCTAAGTTAGCATTTGACAGTATTAGAAGAGAACAAGGAGATGGTGTAAACGGACTGAGTTCATCTTTAGTGGGAAGAGAAAATAAGTGAGTGAGTGGGTGAGGGGATGCTAGCTGTCTTCAAATATCTCTAGGACTATCCTAGAAGAGGGATTACATTTGCTCTGCTTGGCCCAAGAGTACAGAAATAAGAGGAGGAGGGGGGAAATGTCACAAAGAAAGCAGAGCTAGACTTGGCATAAGGAAAATCTTCCTAAGGATAATGGCTGACATTCTTATAGCATTTTAAGGTCTGCAAAGCACATTAACTTTCTTTCATTTGATTTTTACAATAACTCCCCAAAGTAGGTGGGGCTACAGGTATCCATCATGCAATGGAATCAGCTCCAGCCTCTCCTGACTCCACCTCCAGCAGGTAGTCAAGTCACAATCTTGGTGCCTCAGTTTCTTCATCTGTAAAAATAAAGGGGTTGGACTAGGTCTCTGAGGTCCTTTTTAGGTCTAGATATAGGATCCTCTGATATCTCCTGACTCTATATTCTATAACCCTTGTAGGGAAAATAAGACATAGAAGGAGAAGAGCCCAGAAAATAGCACGCATTTGGGTAGAATATCCCATTCCCTATTCTCCTCCTCCCAGGACATCCTTATGGCTCTGCAAGGGTCCCTTAAAAAGGTCAGAGTTTGCTGCTCACAGAAGGTCACCGAAAGCAAAACATTATAACATCCTTCCCAAATCTTAAAAAAAGTCAAGGATCCTAAAAGGAGATGAGAAATGAAAAAAGGCAGAGGTTGTAGACCAGAGGACTCGCTCAGGTGAGTTGGAGGGAAAGGCATGCCAAAACCCCTGATTGCCCTCACAGGATCACCCAAAGACAGAGAACTAGAAGAGACCTCAGAGCTCATCCCAGCCTACTCCTTCATTTTACAGATGAGGGAAGAGGCCCAGAGTAGCCCAAGGTCACCCAAGCCGTGACAAGAGATGGGATTGGAATTCAAGTCCTCTGACTCCAAACAGAGTCTCCTCTACTCCATTCCTCAATGCTGCTCAATTTCTGAGTCAAATCCCAGGCAACACTGTTTTCTGCAACACTGTAGGTACATTCTCAGTATTATCATAAGGATGAAGACTATGGATCACAGATTTATAGTTGTGAAAGAGAACTTAGAGGTCACTGAATCCAGCCTTCTCATTTTAAAGAAAACTGAAGCAAACAGGGTGAAGAGACTTGCCCAGGGTGACATAGCTAGTAAATATCTGAGGCCAAATCTGAACTCAGGGAAAATGAGTCTTCCTTAACTTCAAACCTGGTGCTCTAACCACTGTGCCACCCAACTCTTGAGAAAGAAGAAAAGCTCCATTTTGTCTTTCTGTCCCTAACACAATGGCCTGGCACATAGCAAGCCCTTGATAAAAGCTCACAGATTGATTCTTAAAATGTGGTGCCTAAATCTAAATACTCCCCGAAAGGTAGCAACTATATGTAGGTCTTTGTGTCTGAGGCAGGATTCCAAACTGGGGCCTTCTGACTCCCAGACCAATACTCTAACCACTGAATCACCCTGTATCCTTAGTCATACCAAAACCAGCAGCCTTGTCATCACCACATAGTTATATGCCATGGTGGCAAGAACGCCAGACTTACAGTCAGAAAACCTGGATTCACATTCCAAGCTCTGCCACTTTTCTATGTGACCTTGAGCAAGTCCCATTTTTTCTGTGGGCCTTCCTCAGTTTCATCATCTGTAATAATGCAGGGGTGGACTCCATGACCTTCATATTTCCTTCTGGAACTCTGAATCTAGGACTTGCTATGTCACTTTGTTTTTATCTCATATGATGGTAATTGCACATATAGCCAGGACAAACCCAGGGGTATATGCTCTGGTTCTATGGGGCTAGACCTTTACCTGGTCCCTTGTTAAAGAACATATAGGATCAGATGCTCCTGATTGATCTCTATGTGGCCCAATACTGAGGAATACATCAAAAAAGATCAGTATTGGGTCAATAAGAGTAACCCACTCAATGGACTTTAATGCAGATCTTTGTTACACATATGTACTGCCTTATCAGAAAAAGACAGGTGGAATACATTAGAATCTCTGTTCTTCTGGTCTGTTACCTCTTCATCCATTTTCCACATCAAAGGTGGGCAGAGGACTCACAACATTCCCAGGTACAGCCCTAACTAAGTTAAAATGTAATTGGGAAATAATTTACAAGATAAATAAAATAGAAATAATAATAATAGGTATTATTTTGCTGTTTTCAATATACACAGGAATCTTTACATAAAGTTTAGTGTTCTATTTGAGTTTGACAACATTGGTCATCAACACTAAGTAATCTCCCTAAATTATCCTGAGCATCTTCCATCTTCTACTCAAAAATCATCAGTCTGCCTACATTCTCCAAAGAGACCAGATTGTCTGCTTCTTTGTATCTCCTACAGCATCCTATACATCACAGGTACTCAACAAAACACTTGGAATTTAATTGAATGAATAAACATAAAACAGTTAACATTCCTGATTCTCTTTCTCCTCCTCCTCACAGGCACAAAATATGCAAATAATAAATGCATCTATTTATATATCTATCTGCCTGCCTATCTATATAGCTATCTATCTACTCATCCTATATAAGTACATTATCATTTCTCAGTTGTTGCATTTGTCCTTCATTCTCGAAAAGGACCATGACATCAAGATGATGACATGACTTGTAGTTGACTTTGTTTTGAGTGAGGGAGGGCTGTGCAAGGTCACCAACCTCACTTTCTTCTCCTGAGCCATCTGGGTCCAGTGGCCTGATATTCATCAGGATGACTGGAGATGGCCCAGGATGCAATGTGGGACCCTGGTCCTTGATAGCTACATAAAAGAAGCGTTGTGGGAAGAGGGGAATAGATGGTGCAGTGGGTAGAGAACCAGCCCTGGAGTCAGGAGGACCCACACTCAAATCTGGCATCAGACGCCCACCAATTGTGTGATGCTGGACAAGTGTCAAAACCCCACCCCATCGCCTCCCCTCTCCCACCACCAAAACAAAAGTGCTGGAAGACCTCAGAAGAAGAAAAGATCACTCTGCAGTGGAGTGGTTAGGAAAGGCTCCAAAGAGATGGGAATAGAACTGAGTCTAGAAATATGGTAGAATTTGCATGCTATAAAAGCAGGGGGTGGGGACAGGGAAAGGTATTTCAGACAAGTAGAAGGAAGACATGAGCATGGAAGTAGGAAGCAGTCAGGTGCACATAGAGCACAGCAAAGACATTGGGCTGGCTGGAGTGCAGAGTGCACTTAGCAAAATAGTGATTTTTCTTCCTTTCTATTTCCAATTTTAGGATTTTCTCCAAGGGTCACCTTCCTTCCAGAAAGATTAAGTTCCCTCACCTGCATTGTCAGGAAGTAACAGGGTCAAGAAGAACAATAGTTCCTAACTTGGTAAACGCGAAACTATGGTTGAGAAGGTCATGAGAAGTTCACGAACCAAAGACACACCCTTTAACTTTGCTCAGGGGACCTATACTGGTTGGAATCCAAACAGGCCTTCTTTGGACTGCCAAGGTCTAAGCTATACCTGATCCTTGAAGCTCCATTTTCTGTACCCAGTACAGTAAATGAATTTCCATCTGTTCCTTGTTTAAAAAAAGGAGCCTTGGCCTTTAATCATTGACAAAAACATGTTTAGCAACACTCGGACAGCAAGGAGTGAGGTGCATAGTCTCATCTGCTTAGCATTTCCAGAGCCTTGGAGAAATGGTGTTTTGGCTGACGTAGGTCAACATTTGGGCTGATCTTTCCAGCCAAATATATATATATATATCAGAATCTTCATGTCAGGGCCTACTCTTAATCAAAGGTTCTTAACTTGCAGTCCATGAATTTAAAAATATGTAAATATGTGTGTGTATATACATAAATATGTATATATATAAACTATATTTCAATATAACTGGTTTTCTTCATAATCCTCTATTCTTCATGCATTTAAAATATTATTCTGAGAAGGGGCGCATCGGCTTATAACACTAAAATGTTAAGAACCCCTGCTCTACACACAAGGCAAATAACATGTTTGTAGCTGAATACCATTATCCCTTCCACATGGCAGTTTCCCATCGCAATTTCAATGTATCACAGGTCAACATAAGAAATTACAAGGGAATTTGGGGGGACTTTTGCAGAAGCTACAGTTTATATGCAAAGTCCACCTGATGATACAGAAAAAATTTTGAAACTCAGAAAATGCACAAGATATATGTATAGTATTGTCTAATATCAACATATTTTATCTTTTAAAACCATAGTAATTCAGACTTCTTCTCTGGTATGAAGGGAGGACCAGAAAATTTTATGTGGATTTTCCAGATTGCAAGGCACCCCTACCCCCACAATGTGGAAGGCATAACTGTATTTTCTCAACTTGATTCTAAAAATCTCTCTCAAGCAAAGACCTTTCCCCAAATTGCTCATCTTCCCTAAGGAAAAGAAGACTGTTGGAAGGCTTTCAGACAGGCCATCAAAACCGACAGCCCAGGCTGCTTGCAACTGCAGCAGGCCAAAGGGTTTTGGGTGGCCCAGAAAAATGTAGAGGAAAACATCCTTGTATGTAGAGCAAATACTTTGGCATGCTGCAAGTGGTCAGGCCAAAGTTTGCGCAGGCCGGCTTTAGGGCATCCATTCTTTGAATTACAGAGCTAATGATCCTTCCCTCTTATTCTATAAAACAATGCAAATGAAAAG